>NW_026521951.1:0-150875 GCF_021234435.1 Artibeus jamaicensis | reverse complement strand
TCTCATTGCCGGCTGGTAGACCCGGGCGGCCTCCGACCACAGCCCGAGGCCGGCCAAGCAGGCTGGTAGACCCGGGTGACCGCCGACCACAGCCCGAGCCAGGCCCGGCCGACTGGTAGACCCGGGCGGCCGCCGACCACAGCCCGAGGCCGGCTTTGCCAGCTGGTAGACCCGGGCAGCCTCCGACCACAGCCCGAGGCCGGCCGGGCCGACTGGTAGACCCGGGTGGCCGCCGACCACAGCCCGAGTCCGGCCAAGCAGGCTAGAAGACCCGGGCGGTGGCCGACCACAGCTCGAGGCCGGCCTTGCCGGCTGGTAGACCCAGGCAACCCCCGCCCACAGCCCGAGCCCGACCGTGTCGGCATGTTGACCCGGGCGGCCGCCGACCACAGCCAGAGCCTCTCCGGGCCGGCAGATTGACCCGGGCGGCCGCCAACCACAGCCCGAGCCTGGCCGGGCCGACTGGTAAACCCGGCCGGCCTCCACCACAGCCCGAGGCCGGCCGGGCCGACTGGGAGACCCGGGCGTCTGCCCACCACAGCCCGAGCCCGACCGGGCCGGCTGGTTGACCCGGGCGGCCCCTGCCCACAGCCCGAGCCCAACCGTGTCGGCATGTTGACCCGGGCGGCCGCCGACCACAGCCGGAGCCTCTCCGGGCCGGCTGGTTTGCCCCCGGTGGCCGCTCTACCACAGCCCGAGCCCCCCGGGCCGGCCGGTTTACCCGGCCTGCTGTTCCACCACAGCACGAGCCCCGCCGGGTCGGCTGGTAGACCCGGGCGGCCTTCGACCACAGCCCGAGGCCGGCCGTGCCGGCCAGTTGACCGGGGCGGCCGCCGAACACAGCCCGAGCCAGGCCCGGCCGACTGGTAGACCCGGGCGGCCGCCGACCACAGCCCGAGGCTGGCTTTGCCGGCTGGTAGACCCGGGCAGCCTCCGACCACAGCCCGAGGCCGGCCGGGCCGGCTGGTAGACCCGGGCGTCCGCCGACCACAGCCCGAGCCCGGCCGGGCCGGCTGGTTGACCCGGGCTACCGCCGAACACAGCGCGATCCCCGCCAGGATGGCCGGTTGACCCGGGCGGCTGTTGACCACAGCCCGAGGGTGGCCGTGCCGGCCGGTTGACCCGGGCGGCCGCCGAACACAGCCCGAGACCGGCCAAGCAGGCTGGTAGACCCGTGCGGCGGCAGACCACAGCCCGAGCCCGGCCGGGCCGACTGGTAGACCCGGGCGGCCGCCGACCACAGCCTGAGGCCGGCTTTGCCGGCTGGTAGACCCAGGCAACCCCCGCCCACAGCCCTAGCCCGACCGTGTCGGCATGTTGACCCGGGCGGCCGCCGACCACAGCCAGAGCCTCTCCGGGCCGGCAGATTGACCCGGGCGGCCGCCGAACACAGCCCGAGCCCGGCCAAGCCAGCTGGTTAACTCGGGTGGCCGCCGACCACAGCCGGAGCCTCTCCGGGCCGGCTGGTTTGCCCCCGGCGGCCGCTTCACAACAGCCGGAGCACCCCGGGCCGGCCGGTTTACCCGGCCTGCTGTTCCACCACAGCCCGAGCCCGGCCAAGCCGGCCGGTTGACCCGGGCTACCGCCGAACACAGCCCGAGCCCCGCCAGGACGGCCGGTTGACCCGAGCGGCCGCCAACCACAGCCCGAGCCTGGCCGGGCCGACTGGTAAACCCGGCCGGCCTCCACCACAGCCCGAGGCCGGCCGGGCCGACTGGGAGACCCGGGCGTCCGCCCACCACAGCCCGAGCCCGGCCGGGCCGGCTGGTTGACCCGGGTGGCCCCTGCCCACAGCCCGAGCCCGACCGTGTCGGCATGTTGACCCGGGCGGCCGCCGACCACAGCCGGAGCCTCTCCGGGCCGGCTGGTTGACCCGGGCGGCCCCTGCCCACAGCCCGAGCCCGACCGTGTCGGCATGTTGACCTGGGCGGCCGCCGACCACAGCCGGAGCCTCTCCGGGCCGGCTGGTTTGCCCCCGGCAGCCGCTCCACCACAGCCCGAGCCCACCGGGCCGGCCGGTTTACCCGGCCTGCTGTTCCACCACAGCCCGAGCCCGGCCAAGCCGGCCGGTTGACCCGGGCTACCGCCGAACACAGCCCGAGCCCCGCCAGGACGGCCGGTTGACCCGGGCGGCCGCCGACCAGAGCCCGAGCCCGGCCGGGCCGACTGGGAAACCCGGGCGTCCGCCGACCACAGCCCGAGCCCGGCCGGGCCGGGTGGTTGACCCGGGAGGCCCCCGCCCACAGCCCGAGCACGACCGTGTCGGTATGTTGACCCGGGCGGCCGCCGACCACAGCCGGAGCCTCTCCGGGCCGGAAGGTTCACCCGGGCGGCTGCCGAACACAGCCCGAGCCCCGCCGTGCCGGTTGGTTGACCCGGGGGGCCGCCGACAACAGCCCGAGCCTGGCCAAGCCGGCTGGTAGACCCGGGCGGCCGCCGACCACAGCCCGAGTCCCGCTGGGCCGGCTGGTTGACCCGGGCTACCGCCGACCACAGCCCGTGCCCGGCCAAGCCGGCTGGTTGACCCGGTCGCACGCCGACCACAGCCCGAGCCCGTCCAGGCCGGCTGGTTGACCCGGGCGGCCGCCGACCACAGCCGGAGCCCCGCCGTGCCGGTTGGTTGACACGGGGGGCCGCCGACAACAGCCTGAGCCACGCCAAGCCAGCTGGTTAACTCGGGTGGCCGCCGACCACAGCCGGAGCCTCTCCGGGCCGGCTGGTTTGCCCCCGGCGGCCGCTCCACCACAGCCCGAGACCCGTCGGGCCGGCCCGTAGACCCAGGCGGCCGCCGCCCACAGCCCGAGCCCCGCCGGGCCGGCCGGTTGACCCGGGCGGCCGCCGACCACAGCCGGAGCCTCTCCGGGCCGGCAGGTTGACCCGGGCGGCCGCCGACCACAGCCGGAGCCTCTCCGGGCCGGCTGGTTTGCCCCCGGCAGCCGCTCCACCACAGCCCGAGCCCCCCGGGCCGGCCGGTTTACCCGGCCTGCTGTTCCACCACAGCCCGAGCCCGGCCAAGCCGGCCGGTTGACCCGGGCTACCGCCGAACACAGCCCGAGCCCCGCCAGGATGGCCGGTTGACCCGGGCGGCCGCCGACCAGAGCCCGAGCCCGGCCTGGCCGACTGGGAAACCCGGGCAGCCTCCGACCACAGCCCGAGGCCGGCCGTGCCGACTGGGAGACCCAGGCGTCCGCGGAACACAGCCCGAGCCCGGCTGGGCCGGCTGGTTGACCCGGGCGGCCCCCGCCCACAGCCCGAGCCCGACCGTGTCGGCATGTTGACCCGAGCGGCCGCCGACCACAGCCGGAGCCTCTCCGGGCCGCCAGGTTGACCCGGGCGGCTGCCGAACACAGCCTGAGCCCGGCCGTGCCGGTTGGTTGACCCCGGGGGCCGCGGACAACAGCCCGAGCCCGGCCAAGCCCGCTGGTTAACGCGGGCGGCCGCGGACCACAGCTGGAGCCTCTCCGGGCCGGCATGTTTGCCCCCGGCGGCCGCTCCTCCACAGCCCGAGCCCCCCCGTGCCGGCCGGTTTACCCGGCCTGCTGTTCCACCACAGCACGAGCCCCGCCGGGCCGGCTGGTAGACCCGGGCTACCGCCGAACACAGCCCGAGGCCGGCCAGGATGGCCGGTTGACCCGGGCGGCTGCCGACCACAGCCCGAGGCTGGCCTGCCGGCTGGTAGACCCCGGCGGCCTCCGACCACAGACCGAGGCTGGCCGTGCCGGCCGGTTGACCCGGGCGGCCGCCGAACACAGCCCGAGCCCGGCCAAGCCGGCTGGTTGACCCGGGTGGCCGCCGACCACAGCCTGAGCCCGGCCAAGCTGACTGGTTGACCCGAGCGGCCGCCGACCACAGCCCAAGGCCGGCCGGGCCGACTGGTAGTCCCAGGCGGCCGCCGACCACAGCCCGAGCCCGGCCGGGGCGACTGCTGGACCCGGGCGGCTGCCGAACACAGCCCGAGCCCGGCCAAGCCGGCTGGTAGACCCGGGCGGCCGCCGACCACACCCGGAGCCCCGCTGGGCCCGCTGGTTGACCCGGGCGCACGCCGACCACAGCCCGAGCCCGGCCGGGCAGGCCGGATGACCCGGGCGGCCGCCGAACACAGCCCGAGGCCGGCCAAGCCGGCTGGTAGACCCGGGCGGCCGCCCACCACACCCGGAGCCCCGCCGGGCCGGCTGGTTGACCTGGGCGCACGCCGACCACAGCCCGAGCCCGGCCGGGCCGGCCGGATGACCCGGGCGGCTGCCGAACACAGCCCGAGGACCGCCGGCCCGGCCGGTTTACTCGGTCGGCCGCTTCACCTCTGCACGAGCATCGCCGGGCCGGCCTGTAGACCCAGCCGGCCGCCGACCACAGCCCGAGCCCCGCTGGGCCGGCTGGTTGACACGGGCTACCGCCGACCACAGCCTGTGCCCGGCCAAGCCGGCTGGTTGACCCGGGGGGCCGCTGACCACAGCACTAGCCCCGCCGGGCCGGCTGGTAGACCCGGGCGGCCGCCGACCACAGCCGGAGCCTCTCTGGGTCGGCTGGTTGACCCGGCAGGCCGCTCCACAACAGCCCGAGACCCGCCGGGCCGGCCGGTAGACCCGGGCGGCCGCCGCCCACAGCCCGAGCCCCGCCGGGCCGGCCGGTTGACCCGGGCGGCCCCCGCCCACAGCCTGAGCCTGACCGTGTCGGCATGTTGACCCGGGTGGCCGCCGACCACAGCCGGAGCCTCTCCGGGCCGGCAAGTTGACCCGGGCGGCCGCCGAACACAGCCGAGCCCCGCCGTGCCGGTTGCTTGACACGGGGGGCCGCCGACAACAGCCTGAGCCACGCCAAGCCAGCTGGTTAACTCGGGTGGCCGCCGACCACAGCCGGAGCCTCTCCGGGCCGGCTGGTTTGCCCCCGGAGGCCGCTCCACCACAGCCCGAGACCCGCAGGGCCGGCCCCTAGACCCGGGCGGCCGCCGCCCACAGCCAGAGCCCCACCGGGCCGGCCGGTTGACCCGGGCGGCCCCCGCCCACAGCCCGAGCCCGACCGTGTCGGCATGTTGACCCGGGCGGCCGCCGACCACAGCCGGAGCCTCTCCGGGCCGGCTGGTTTGCCCCCGGCGGACGCTCCACCACAGCCCGAGCCCCCCGGGCCGGCCGGTTTACCCGGCCTGCTGTTCCACCACAGCCTGAGCCCGGCCAAGCCGGCCGGTTGACCCGGGCTACCGCCGAACACAGCCCGAGCCCCGCCAGGACGGCCGGTTGACCTGGGCAGCTGCGGAACACAGCCGAGCCCCGCCGTGCCGGTTGGTTGACCCGGGGGGCCGCCGACAACAGCCGGAGCCCGGCCAAGCCAGCTGGTTAAGGCGGGCGGCCGCCGACCACAGCCGGAGCCTCTCCGGACCGGCATGTTTGCCCCTGGCGGCCGCTCCTCCACAGCCTGAGCCCCCCGGGCCGGCCGGTTTACCCGGCCTGCTATTCCACCACAGCACGAGCCCCGCCGGGCTGGCTGGTAGACCCGGGCGGCCGCCGACCACAGCCCGAGCCCGGCCGGGCCGACTGGTAGACCCGGGTGGCCGCCGACCACAGCCCGAGCCCGGCCAAGCAGGCTGGTAGACCCGGGCGGCCGCCGACCACAGCCCGAGCCCCGCCGGGCTGTCTGGTTGACCCGGGCGCACGTCGACCACAGCCCGAGGACCGCCGGCCCGGCCGGTTTACCCGGTCGGCCGCTTCACCTCTGCACGAGCATCGCCGGGCCGGCCGGTAGTCGCGGGCGGCCGCCTACCAGAGCCCGAGACCCGCCGGGCCGGCCCGTAGACCCGGCCGGCCGCCGACCACAGCCCGAGGCCAGCCGGGCCGACTGGTAGACCCCGGCGTCCGCCTACCACAGCCCGAGCCCTGCCGGTCCGGCCGGTTGACCCGGGCGGCTGCCGAACACAGCCCAAGCCCGGCCCTGCCGGCTGGTTGGCCCGGTTGCACGCCGACCACAGCCCGAGCCCGGCCAAGCCAGCTGGTAGACCCGGATGGCCGCCGACCACAGCCCGAGCCCGGCCAAGCCAGCTGGTTGACCCGGGCGGTGGCCGACCACAGCCCGAGCCCCGCCTGGCCGGCGGTAGACCCGGGCGGTGGCCGACCACAGCTCGAGGCCGGCCTTGCCGGCTGGTAGACCCAGGCGGCCCCACCCACAGCCCGAGCCCGACCGTGTCGGCATGTTGACCCGGGCGGCTGCCGACCACAGCCGGAGCCTCTCCGGGCCGGCAGGTTGACCAGGGCGGCCGCCGAACACAGCCCGAGCCCCGCCGTGCCGGTTGGTTGACCCGGGGGACCGCCGACCACAGCTCGAGCCCGGCCAAGCCAGCCGGTTAACCCGGGCGGCCGCCGACCACAGCCAGAGCGTCTCCAGGCCGGCCGTTTTAATCGGCCCGCTTTTCCACCACAGCACGAGCCCCGCCGGGCCGGCTGGTAGACCCGGGCGGCCGCCGACCACAGCCGGAGCCTCTCTGGGCCGGCTGGTAGACCCGGATGGCCGCCGACCACAGCCCGAGCCCGGCCGGGCTGACTGGTAGACCCGGGCGGCTGCCGACCATAGCCCGAGGCCGGCTTTGCGGGCTGGTAGACCCGGGAAGCCTCCAACCACAGCCCGAGGCCAGCCGGGCCGGCCGGTTGACCCGGGCGGGCGCCGAACACAGCTCGAGCCCGGCCAAGCCAGCCGGTTAACCCGGGCGGCCGCCGACCACAGCCAGAGCGTCTCCAGGCCGGCCGGTTTAATCGGCCCGCTTTTCCACCACAGCACGAGCCCCGCCGGGCCGGCTGGTAGACCCGGGCGGCTGCCGACCACAGCCGGAGCCTCTCTGGGCCGGCTGGTAGACCCGGATGGCCGCCGACCACAGCCCGAGCCCCGCCGTGCTGGTTGGTTGACCCGGGGGGCCCCCGCCCGCCCATAGCCCGAGCCGGACCGTGTCGGCATGTTGACCCGGGCGGCCGCCGACCACAGCCGGAGCCTCTCCGGGCCGGCTGGTTTGGCCCCGGCGGCCGCTCCACCACAGCCCGAGCCCCGCCGGGCCGGCCCGTAGACCCGGGCGGCCGCGCCCACAGCCCGAGCCTCTCTGGGCCGGCAGGTTGACCCGGGCGGCTGCCGAACACAGCCCGAGCCCCGCGGTGCTGGTTGGTTTACCCGGTGGGCCGCCGACAACAGCCCGATCCCGGCCAAGCCCGCTGGTTAACGCGGGCGGCCGCGGACCACAGCCGGAGCCTCTCCGGGCCGGCATGTTTGCCCCCGGCGGTCGCTCCTCCACAGCCCGAGCCCCCCGGGCCGGCCGGTTTACCCGGCCTGCTGTTCCACCACAGCACGAGCCCCGCCGGCCTGGCTGGTAGACCCGGGCGGCCGCCGACCACAGCCGGAGCCCCGCCGGGCCGGCTGGTTGACCCGGGCGGGCGCCGACCGCATCCCGAGGCCGGCTTTGCCGGCTGGTAGACCCGGGCAGCCTCCGACCACAGCCCGAGCCCGGCCGGGCCGGCCGGTTGACCCAGGCGGGCGCCGAACACAGCCCAAGCCCAGCCAAGCCGGCTGGTAGACCCGGGCGGCCGCCGACCACAGCCCGAGCCCCGCTGGGCCGGCTGGTTGATCCGGGCTACCGCCGACCACAGCCCGTGCCCGGCCAAGCCGGCTGGTTGACCGGGTCGCACGCCGACCACAGCCCGAGCCCGGCCAAGCCGGCTGGTTGACACGGGCGGCCGCTGACCACAGCCCGAGCCCCGCCGGGCCGGCTGGTTGACCCGGGCGCACGCCGACCACAGCCCGAGCCCGTCCAGGCCGGCTGGTTGACCCGGGCGGCCGCCGACCACAGCCCGAGGCCCGCCGGGAGGACTGGTAGACCCGTGTGGCCACCGACCACAGCCCGAGCCCCGCTGTGCCGGCTGGTTGACCCGGGCTACCGCCGACCATAGCCTGTGCCCGGCCAAGCCGGCTGGTTGACCCGGGCGGCCGCCGACCACAGCCCGAGCCTCTCCGAGCCGGCCGGTTTAATCGGCCTGCTGTTCCACCACAGCCCGAGCCCCGCCGGGAGGACTGGTAGACCCGTGTGGCCGCCGAACACAGCCCGAGCACCGCCGTGCCGGTTGGTTGACCCGGGGGGCCGCAGACCACAGCTCGAGCCCGGCCGGGCCGGCTGGTTTTCCTGGGCGGCCGCCGAACACAACCCGAGCCCGGCCGGGCCAGCTGGTTGACCCGGGCGGCCGCCGCACACGTGCTAAGACCCGGGAGAGCCGGAAGGTAGACCAGACCAGCTACCGCCCCCAGCACGAGCCCAGCCGGGCCGGATGGTTGACCAGGGCGCCGGCCCTTCACTGACAGAGCCCCACCGGGCCGGGAGGTAGACCCGGGCGGCTCCCGCCCACAGACAGAGTCCCACCTGGCCGGGCGCCGACCACAGTCCGAGCTCCGCCGGGCAGGCCGGTAGACTCGGGCCGGCCGCCGACCCCAGCCCGAGCCCCACCGGGCCGGCCGGTAGACCCGGGCGGCCGCAGACCACAGCCACACACACACACACACACACACACACACACACACACACACACATACACACACACACAGAAACTGGAGCATGTATAATATCATCATTGCAGTTATCAGTTACTGTTTCTGTTACTGTCAATCACTGAGGGATGTTTCCCAGTGGCCACAGTAATGACAAAACAATTTCATCTTTAAAAGCACCCTCTTTTTTCCCTCACAGAGTGTGCATTCAAGAGGCAAGCAGTGGGTTGTATGTTAAGAGGGCCTGGCATCATCCTGCATTGGGTTCAATCCTGCCTGAAGATGTGAACTCTTTCTGTTACTTCCATTGCAGCTGCTGGCCTTGCACTGGTGCCCTTCCACCTCCACTTCCATGTCATGAACCTCTGGCACCCAGAGAACATAGGGTCAGAATCTCAGGTCAGCCCACAGAGTCAGCTGTACAGACCTGGTAAGAGTTCCCTAATGAAAACCACCAACTTTCTTATTTCCAGCCTTTTTTTTGCTCTCTCTGAGCTTTCTTGATAATGAAATAAAAACTTACACCATCAAATTTTCACCTGAGGTTAGTAAGTTATATAAATTTAAATAGTGTTCTCTCTATTGTAATAGGTTGCTTCAAAAAGCACTTGCCTCAATTTTGTAAAATATTCAATTTATTGGTGTCACACTAATTAATAAAATTCCATCAGTTTCAAGTGCAAATTTTTATAAGTATTGTGTATATGGTACTGTGTGTTACCACTTAACATCCAGACTTTAGTGGGTTTTTTTAAAGTGAAATCTGATATGAGATGTCTACAAAGCATCATTTTATTTGAAAGACCATATTGAAAATATTAAGAATATAATTGCCTGCCCTGGCTGGTGCAGCTCAGTGGATTGAGCACGGGCCTGCAAACCAAAGGATCACAGTTCAATTCCCAGTCAGTGCACATGCCTGGGTTGCAGGCCAGTTCCCAGCAGGGGCTGCACGAGAAGCAACCATACATTGATATTTCTCTCCCTGTCTCCTTCCCTTTCCCTTCTAAAGATATATAAAAAAATATTTAAAAAATAATATAATTGCCTTCACTGCCAGATTAAATGATAAAGCATTTAATGAAAAAACTGCAGTTTACACTTTTACTCCTAGTTTGAATGGAACATTTTCCAAGATAGATCATGTACTAGGCCCCAAAACAAGCCTCAATAAAGTCAAGAAACTTAAAGTATATCTACTCTATTATCTGACCACAATTTTAAATATAATTAAAACTAAGTATTAGAATAAAAGAGAAAAACACACAAGTGAATGAATATTAAACAATACACTTCCTCACAACCAATAGCTGAAAGAAAAAAGCAAACACAAAGCCAAATCTATTTTGCGACACATAAAAATTGAAAAGCAACCTAACAAATGCTGGTATGAAGTAAAAGCAGTTAGGAGAAAAATCACTATAGCTATGCAAGCTACAAAAAGTGCAGGAAAATTTTCTAAAATTTTATTTAAATTTACCCACGACAGAGACAAAAACAGGTGAAACAATAGGTACCATATTTTGGGGACCCTCTGATACTCTTAGGGTTTAGAGGTGGAAAATAGGGAGAAAAATTTGAAGCAAAAAATGTGGTGAAACATTTAATAACATAAATAACATAATATTTCACCAATGTAAATGTAATAGAACTCAGCAGCAGCATTAACAACCATTATTCCTCCCAAATTTGAGCCAGGGGGAAGTGCCTCATATAGTCTGAAAGATACGTAAGTGAAAAAAAAAACAACAACAAAAATCAGATCACAAGTAAATAAAATAAAAATACAATAAAAAAACTAATAAAATTAAAAACGAATTCATTGAAAGATAAATGTAAAAATATATAGTAAGGCAAAAAGAGAGAACAAAAATAGGAAAAAAAGAACAAAAATGAAAAATGTCAATCACACCACAGATAAAAAATCATTAAACAATTCTGGAAACAAATATATACCAACAAATTTGACAATCTAGTTGAAATGGATTTTCAAAACATAGAATCCCTCTAGGAACAAATAGAAAGAAACAGAGAATCTGTATGGACCAATTCTTAGCAATGAAGTTGAGGCAGTAACCCCAAATCCCCAAACCAAAATCCCAGGATCAGATGGCTTTAGAGGTAAAGTCTACCAAATATTTCAATAATAAATAGTATACATTATTTTCAAACTTTTAAAATCTACAGAATAACACTTACAAATTCATATTCTAAGTCCAGCATTAATCTGACTAAAAAACCAAACAGACACAACAAAGGAATAGACGTACTGCCAATATTTCTAACAAATGCAGATGCCACAATTCTTAACAGAATAATAGCACACTGAATTTAACAGTATGTTAAAAGCATTATACGTTATCATCAAGTAGATGTTATACCCCAAATACAAATCTGTTTCAACTTCTTTTAAAACATTGTGATTTATCAAATCACAAAATCGAGAATTACAGTCATGTGATTATTGAAAAGATGCAGGAAAAGTGCTTTGCAAAATTCAATACCCATTTATGATTTTCAAAACCTTCTCAACAAAAAATTAATAAAACCAAAATCCCTTCACTTGTAAAAGGCTCTGTATGACAAGCCCACAACTATTACCATACTCAATCATAGAAAAAAGAAAGCTTTCCCTTTAAGATGAGGGGGTAAAAAATGCCCACTCTCTCCAATATCATTCAGTAGAGTACTAGAGTTTGTATCCACAGCATACATATTTTAAAAGAAAATAAAAGGCATTCAAATCAAAGTAAAACTGACACTGTTTGCAGATGACATCGGACTACATAAAGAAACCCAGGAGAATCCAACAAAACCAAAAATTAATAGAATGAATGAAACAAATTCAGTGTGGTATCAAAATGCAAACTTAATATGCAGAAATGTGTTCCATTTATATACACTAATAACTAAAAGTCTGAAGAAGGAATAAATAAAATCATCCTATTTACAATTGAATAGCAACAAGTAAATGTCTAGGAATTAACAAAGTCAAAGATGTAAATGACCTGTAGTGTGAAAAGTATGACTCTGCAGAAAATACTTGAGGACACACAAAAAAGAAGGATAATATATGCTTGTAAATTATTACTAATTTACTAATTTACTTCATAATTGTTACCAAGTAAATAATTTACTAATGACCACACTTTCCAAAGCAATTTAAATATATAACACAATTTCTCTCAAAATGCCAATTTTATTCTTCTCAGAACTAGAACACATAATTCTAAAGTTTATATGGAACCACAAATGACCCCTCCCATAACCAAAACAATCTTGAGAAAGAGAATTTAAGTTGGAGAGATTCTAATCCCAGATCTCAAACCACACTACAAAAATATAATTTTCAAAACAGCATGGTATTATCTCCTGAAAAAAAAACCCAGAAATAAATGGAAATAAATAGAAAGCCCAGAAATAAACCCTCACTTGTGTAGACAAGAAATGTATCACAAAGGAGGCAAACATATATACTGAAGTATGACAGTCTCTTCTACAAGTTGTCTTGAGAAAACAGAACACATACATGCTACAAAACAAAAAAATCCTAAACACTCTCTTAAACAATATACAAAAATACATTTAAACTGAAGCCACCCTAACCCAACTTTTCCAGAATTCCAACTGACCACAGCCCTACTCACATCTTTCTGCCTTCCAACTGGTGCCAGCTCCACCTGTCTTATAGCAGATATGCCTCTGTTCTTAAAATGTTTTTCCAGACACCTAATTTTTTTCAACAGCTCAGAACCTGAGATCACAAGTTTTAAAAAAACTCAAGTGTTGAAACACCAGCATTCTCACTGAAGCCTACCATGAATCATGGGAGACCTTCAGAGAAGACACCCCAGAGAAGCACATTAGAGATTTTTGCAGTTTTCTAAGACTGAGTCTCATATTTAGCAACATGTGGAAAATTGTATCAAGTATTTATTTTATGTGTAAGGCTTCTGATGGGAAATTTTGGAGTCACATGAAAGAATGAAGCTCAAATATTTAAGAGTATGGATAAACTTGTTCCTAGGGAAAGGAACCTAGTCATCACAGATAACAAACAGTATGATTCCATTCCTGTGAAGTAGCCAGAATCATGAAACTCTAGATGGAGACAGCCTATTGGGTGGTCTGGAGTTGGGAGATGGGGAGAATGGGGGTGGTGATGGTATTGTGGTGTGAAGTGGGCTAGGATAGGGGGTGGGAGGGGAGAACAAGAAAGGTTAGGAAAGAAAAAACACCAAAGGAGCTACTTAGTTCATGACACTGAGCATGGGTGTTATTCTGAGTGTTCTGTTGTTGTTTCTTATGTTTTCTCTCCCCTGAACACACAAAAAAATAACCTGTGTGGAGTTAAACAAGGATAAGCCATCACACAACCATTAGCATTTGGCAGAAATTAAAGTCAAAGGCAGAGGGAGGAGTGGGAAGAAATCACTAATTTACATTTCTGCAGGTCACAGTCATCAATATTCTAAAAGTGATGTGACTACATTTCTCATATACATGAAAAACATTTATATTTGAGGTCCTTCCATGTGCTATTTCTAAATGATATGCATAAATGAAATCAGTGGCAATAGCTGTTTATGACTATCTACCATGAACCTCTAGACTGCCTTCCACTCACTGCTGTGCCTTGTGCATCCTATCTTTCCTTCTTCTCTATGCCCTTTCCCTGCTTGGAAAGGCATTGGAGTATAATGGATTAAAAGAGAGCTTTGGATACTTTATTTTCTCTTCCTCTCTCTTATCTCTGTATTTCCTTCCTTCCTTTTCTGTTCCAAAGCTCCTGGGGTGGGAATGTTCACCATATCAAGGAACGACTTTCCCCCTACACTTGTACAATGCCGATGCAGGGCCATTGGGTGAACTTGGAAATATCACATAGGGCTCCCACACCCCACACATGCAGAGCATCCCTGGACCTTTAGAAATTACCTGGAAGAGCTCTGACTGGTGTTGCTCAGTGGATTGAGTATTGGCTTGGGAACCATAGGGTCACTGGTTTGATTCCCAGTTAGGGCCTATGTGTGGGTTGTGGGCCAGGTCCCCAGTTGGGGGTGTATGAGAGGCAACCACCCATTGATGTTTCACTCCCTCTCTTTTTCCCTTTCCCTCTCTCTACAAATAAATGAATAAGATCTTAAGAAAAAAGAAATTTCTTTGAGGGGAAGCATAACCCTCTCTGTGTCATCCTAGGTCAAGTAGGTACCCTTTGTGGACAGAGAAACTTGACTAGGGTCATCTTGTTTCGTAGTTGTCAATGCCTCTTGAAAACATCCATAATGATAGTAATAGGAATGGTAATCACTGCAATGATGATGACATGACACTTGTCCAGTGTTTTCTCTCTTCATAAAGAGGTATACATTGATAACTTCTAAAGTTTACACGGATGACTGCATTGGAAGCAAGTAAAGGGTAAACCACTGTATTGTACACCTGAATGTAACAAGCTGTTGTATCAACCATATTTAGAAAAATGTAAAAGGGTTAACATTTACTCCCTGTGACTCCACCTCACACAATGCCTCTGCCTTCCATCCCCCTCCTCATCATGAAACCATTACCTGCCAGTGTGTAGAGTGTTAAGTGAGCAAGTTGGGAAGGAGGGGATGATCTGCTAGTTGACCTGGGTGCTGTGGGCACAGGTCTAAGTCCAGGCTCAGCCAAGTGCACAACCTTGGTGCCCTGGTAACCATTGCCCAGGCATCCAGAGAATCCCATCTTCACTTTGTGTTGCCAAAAACTGTGGGTGGCAGGTGCCAGAGTCCCCAGTGCAGGCTGTGGACTATGGGTCCTCTGGGACAAAGATGGAAGAAGAATCAGAGGAGGCAGCAGGCAAGATGGTAAGGGTACCACCCTGATGCACCCACAGGACAGCTCCCTGTGCCCTTCAAAGTCACAGCAGGACTTAAGAGGAAAAGGTCTTCAATCAGGTCGGAAGGCAGGAACCCAAGTCTGCCCCTGTTCCCACCCACTTCACCCTCCTGGGTCCTCCACACAGAGACAGTACTCGTCCTCACCTTTGTTTGGAAAGGAACTCAGCAAGCAAAGTCTCCTCAGGTGATCAAAATCCAGGCGCTCAGGCTTCTGATTCATGGGGCAGAGGGGTCCTGTCTCCTCACACCTCCACATCAAGACAGAAAAACTTTGCAGATTAGCCACCAACACAAAGGAGTCAACATGATCAGGTCCATGGCACTCTATCCAGCCACCCCATGCCTGAGTGGATTGGCAAGTTGGAGTAGGCATGAACCACCAACCTCTCTGTTCCCACAGCCGGAACACTGTCAGTGAATAGATTCCCATGGGCGGAGGGGAAACACCAGAGAGTGCCATTCAAGGCCTCCAGGCTGCCCTGGAAACTTTGGACAGCCTCTCTATTAACAGTCCTGCAGGTCAAATCACCCACAAACAGGCACAGCTCCAGAGCCCCTGCCTCACCGGCTCCATCCCACCAGCTCCATCCCTCCAGCTCCATCCCTCCAGCAGTGGCAGCCTCCTGGAAGTCACCCTCCTGCACCAAGGCCAGATCGCCTCCCTCCTCATTCCACAATGAGGAAACCCAAAAGCCGCCTCCCATGACTTCCGTGGGATGGATCCGGATCCTAGGCATGGAAGGGGCCCCCACTGCCCTGGCCTCAGACCTCTTCCCAGCACACCTAGGATCCTGCCTCTCTACCCACTGCCATGCGCTAGAGAAGCCAACTTGGAGCTTCCATCCAACATCTTTCAAACCTGGCAGTCGAAGGGTGACATGGAGAATTTCAGGCTTTCTGAGGGCAGAGGCCAAATCTGGGGACAAGCTAGGTATCTGGGATTGGAAACTGTTCTCTGAAGTCTGTCACATGCAGGCGCCAGCTTCCCAGTTAGACACCAGCCAATCTGGGTTCTGGGGAGGACATAGGAAAATTATTGTGGCTGGGGACTGTGAATCCTACATGATGTGAGGGAAAGTTGATCAATCTTTTTCTCTTTCCTCTTTTACTTTTTTAAATATTAAACTTATGTGGGGCACATTGGTTAATAAAACTGTACAGATTTTAAAGTGAAATATAAACCATCCTTGTAACAAACTCCTAAAAACAAGAACACACACTGGATTTTTAAGTGTAAACTCCAAAAAAAAAAAAAACCTACTTCATCTGTATAGTATCTAGTGGTCAATGCACAAAGTATAAGGTCTCTTCTCCACCTCATTAACTCTCCATTTTTATTTGATGTCTTTGGTTTCCTGCATCCCCACCCTAAATCTGTCATTTCCAGTGCACAGAGGAGGTCTTTCCAAGGCATACAAATAAAATGCTGAGTCCTGCCTGATGTGGCTCAGTGGACTGAGTGCCTGCCTATGAATCAAAGGATAGCCCATTAGATAGATCCCCAGTCAGGGCACATGCCTTGGTTGGTGGCCAGATCCCCAGTAGGGGCACTCCAGGAGAAATCACAGATTGATGTTTTTTTCTCAGTCTGCCTTCCTTCCTTTTTCTCTAAAATTAAATGAATAAAATCTTTTTAAAATCCCTGAACCCATACAGGCAATAAATGATTAAAGTAACCACATAAAAGTTTAAGAGAAAGCTGTATCTGCATATGCCACAAAAAAACTCAAAGACAACAAGTGGAGGGAAATTGGGAACATTGGTGCCATGATACTTAAAAATCAACCAGTCAGACCCTGGCTGGGTAAGTCAGTTGGTTATAGCATTATTCCTATTCACTAAGGTTGCAGGTGTGACTCACTAAGGATGCAGGTTTCAGGGTATAAGAAAATTGACCAAAGAATGCCTAAATAAGTGAAAAAGCAAATTGCTTTTCTCTCTTACTCTATCTCTCTTCATATCTGTCTTCAAACTCAGTAAGTTATAAAATAACATATATATATATATAATAGTAGAAGTGAAGCATGTGTCCTGTGGCCCAACTAGGCCTATTGTGACCAGGCACATCTGCTTCCTCCTATACCACAGTGCCTCTTATGGTGTAAGACAGTGGACAGAATGTATGAGGGCGTTGTCACAGAGCCTCTAGGGCTAAAGCAGTGAGAATGTAGTAGGGCTACATTTTGCAGGGATCCTTGCATAACTCTTCCCCTCCACTGTGCTCTGTACCCCAACCTATCATGTTCTGTCCTTGGATCTCTTCCCTGTATAACTGGGGAATGTGGGCCAAATTACAGGCTAGATGGCAAGTGTGTGCCCATGTTTTCATTCTGTCTGGGCAGAGTATCCAGCAAAGGACTGGAAGAGATAGATATATAAGAGATCACCAGAGGCTTTGAGGAGAAATAATCTAGAGACTGAGATAAATGGGATGCTTCTAGGGGAGGCAAGGAGGCCAGCCAGCTTTTCCCTCCCTCATGCTTTATCCCTCATTCCCCAGTGACTGGCTGTCAATGAGGTGATTATGTAAATTGGCTTGTGATCACATGAAGTTAGTGGGAAAATGAGAAATAATGAAATTTGCCAATATACCTGAAAAGGGCTTGATATCTCAAATGTGTAAAGAATGTGAAAAGTTTAACACCAAAAAACAAGCAATCCAATGTTCAAAATGAACAAGGAAGCTGAATAGACACCTCTCCAAAGAGGAGATACAGATATATGAAAGGAGGCTCAGTATCACTATTCTTCAGAGAAATGCAAATCAAAACCTGTTATATTAAAAGTCACTCCCCAGGTGTTTTGAAGTTTTCTAAATTCTATTTTATTGATTATGATATTACAGTTGTCCTGATGTTTACCCCTTTGTTCTCCTCCACCCAGCACTCCCTACTCCCTTAGGCAGTCCCCCCACCATTGTTCATGTCCATGGCTCATGCACATAAGTTCTTTGGCTACTCCATTTCCCATACTGCCCTTTACATCCCCATGGATATTCTATAACAATTTGTACTTCCTAATCCCCCCAGCTCTTCACCCGCTCCTCCCCTACCCCCTACCTTCTGGCAACCATCTGGTAACTAACGTCTTTTCTCTTGCTGCTTTTAAGAGTCTCTCTTTATCTTTTGCCTGTGATATTTTAATTATGGTGTGTCTGAGATTGGGCCTCTTTACATCCATCAAAATTGGGACTCCTTACACTTCC
Organism: Artibeus jamaicensis; assembly: GCF_021234435.1. Lineage (NCBI taxonomy): Eukaryota > Metazoa > Chordata > Mammalia > Chiroptera > Phyllostomidae > Artibeus > Artibeus jamaicensis. The sequence continues at coordinate 133,283 of NW_026521951.1, read as the reverse complement.
TGGACTTGCATGTCTATTTCCTTTACCAATGTAGGTAAGTTTTCTTTCACTATTTTTCAGTTAGATTTCTAATTTCTTGCCCTATCTCTTCTCCTTCTGGTACTCCTGTGATGCAAATGTTGCCTCTCTAGAAATTGTCCCAGAGGCTGTTTATACTATCCTCATTTTTTGGAAGTTTTTTGCTTCTCGTTTTTCTACTTGTTTTTTTTTTTGTTTGTTTGTTTATATTCCAATGATCGATTTGTTTCTTGGCTTCCTGAACTCTACTGTTGTTTCCCTGTAAATTGTTCTTTATTTCAATTAGTGTGTCCTTCATCTCTGTCTGGGTCTTTTTTTATGCTGCTCAAGTCTTCGTGAAAATCCTAGAGCATCATTATAAACAGTGTTTTGAAATATACATTTGATAGATTATTTTACTCCATTTCATTCAGCTTTGTTTCTGGAGGGGTTTTTAAAATATTTTATTTATTTATTTTTAGAGAGAGGGGAAGGGAAGGAGAAAGAGTGGGAGAGAAACATCAATGTGTGGTTGCCTCTCATGTGTCCCCTACTGGGGACCTGGCCTGCAACCCTGGCATGTGCCCTGACTGGGAAATGAACTGGCGACCCTTTGCTTTACAGGCCCGTGCTCAATCCACTGAGCTACACCAGCCAGGGCTGTTTCTGGAGTTTTAAACTGTTCCTTCCTTTGGGCCATGTTTCTTTGTCTCTTCATTTTGGAATCTTCCCTGTGTTTGTTTTTATGCATTTGCTAGAGTTGCTTTGACTCTGTTCCTTGGTAAATTGGCCGAATGTAGTAGGTGTCCTATAGGTCCAATGGCACAGCCTCCCCAATCCCCCAATGTGGGTACTGGAATGACTCCCTTCATGTTGGTTACTTATGCACTGCTCTTCTAGTTAACACTCAGTTGCTGTTGGCAGATCAATGGGAGGGATTTACCCAAATCAGTCAGCTACAAGGACTGACTGTGACCACTGACCACCAAATTCTGCCATCCCTGGAGGATCAGCTGTGCAGTAGCCAGGTGGTGGTGCTCCAACGTGATCTGTAGCTGTCCATGGGGAGAGCTGGCCCTTGGGCTTCCCATGTGGTGCAGCTCAAGTTCATCCCCCACCTTTGTTTTGCCTGGGGCACCCTGCCTGAGCTGTAAAGCAATCTGAGATGGCTGGTATTTGTACTGGTCTTGGAGATGCCCAGGTGAAGCCAAGGTGTGAATCTAATCTGATTGCCAGAAGGGCTCACTGAAGCCAGATGTTGCTGGTTTGGTAGAATTTAGCTAAGACCAGCCATTCTTATGGAAAAGCTGCTTTGGTGGGACTTAAGTTGCATGGGGCATAGCCTCAGGGGATCTTCAAGGTGAGTCAAACTGTTGTCCAGGTTTTGGAGTCTCAAATATGACATCAGCTTACTGGTTCTATGGGGGGAGGGTTCAGCAATAGGACAATAGCCTCTGTTCTCCTTGATGCCAGACACTTTTCTGTCTCCCTGTGTACCACTGGTGCCTTTTAAACTGCTGCCCTGGTGGTAGGAGGGAGTCGGAGTAGGTGAGTCCCTGTGTGAGTTCTTTAAGAGGAACTGCTTGTGGCTCCAGCAGTTTCTTCCACTGATTCAGTCCCCCTCTTGTTTCTGCAGCCAGAAGTTGTGGGGACTTATCTTCCTGGAATTGAAATCCTGGGTTGAGAGGCCTGGTGCAGGTCTGATACTCCTTGCTGCTGAGATATCCCCCCAAATTTTTATCCACATGGGTGTTGGACAAGCCCATTCCATGTCTGTGCCACTCCTAGAATGAAAGTATATGGTTTCTTTAATTCCATAGTTGTGAGACTTCCATTCAACTCGACTTTGTAGTGGTCCTATTCAACTCAGTTGACATTCTGATGCTCCCGAGTGTTGGTTGTTCATATTTTAGTTGTAGTTTTGAAGTATTTGTACAAACAGGTGAGCCATATGTCCCTATGCCACCATCTTGACCTGAAGTCCTTGAGTGCTTTTTTAGGCAATGTGACTTCCACAGTAATTCACATAGAAAATAGTTAACAAAATCCTTTATAAATATTTATGATGTCAAGGTGCCTTATTGTGGCAGTTAAGGCCATTATTTATTATTTGTTTATTAAGACAAAGTATCATGAACCAAAATTACTGCTCTTTAAACATTTAATTTCACATTTAATTATCAAAAGGACCTTTTGAGTTCTGTTCATTTTTAATCTCAGTATTTAAGTTTAAAAAAAACCCAAAGTTAAGTTACACATTATAATTACCACTTATCTCTGGCAATTTAAATATTTTAAAGTGGGAAATATGTACATTTTTAGCTCTTCATGCCCTCTCAAACTTGTAAGAAAAAACTCAAAGAGAGCTTGGAATGACCTGAAAAAAGAAATGGGTCTTACTGCCAGGGGTTCTCACTAGGCTTTGTACAACTGACTCTGGTGGAACTGGAAGTCTCAGGGTCTAGAGGTATTGATACAGGGTGCAGCCAAGGGGGGCCCCCAAAAAAAAGATTTGGAATGGTGTCCAGAACTCAAAGTGTATAGGAATATTGGAGAGACATATAAGATGTTCTCACACCTCCCCCCCACAGGTGTGAGTTGGGGGAAGGGACACATGGAGCAGGAACATGCAGGGCTGTTTTGTATAGCCACAGCCTTGCAGCTAATCCATAGCATGGTCATTTAACAAATCTACAGCCTTTGGTGGGTCACTTGGATATGTTAAATGGCTGTGGCCAGTCTTGGATCTAGGGGGATGAAGTCATTTCCCCTAAGATGTAACTGGGGGCAGGTCCCCCGAGTTACAGTGCCTGCATGGGAGCTTGGAGAAGATTGGCTCTAGGACATGGGGCCATACCTGTCCAGACTAACTGTGGCAGCCCAGTAAACTTGTAATAATACAGAAATACTGGCAGGTGTAACTGTTCATGGGAGGAGTCGGAAATAGGGGTACAGAGGAAGATTGGCACGAGAATTTAAAACCCAGACACAGCAGCCATTGAGGGGGAGCCACGTGGTTTCAGCAAAATAAGGGTCCCCTCTTGGCCAGGTGAGGGGAGAGCCATGCAGTTTGGGGCAGAGTGAGGACTCCCTCTTGCTGAGGTGAAAGAGGAAGCCATGTGGTTTTGGTAGAGTGCAGACCCCCCCTTTTTCCTAGGTGAAAGGGAAAACCATGAAACTTTGCCAGAATGGAGATCCCTGCAGCCAGGTGAAGAAGAAAGACAGATGTTATTGGTGGAGTGCGGACCCCTGCACCTTTGGTAGAAGAGGCCCATGTGGCTTTGGGGTGCCCTCTTTGGCCACATGGCCTGGAAAGCAGGAGACTTTGACTGGAACTTGGCACAAAGAACTCTTGCCAATGGACCATGAGAGGGTGCCACATGACTTTGGATTAACTAGAGATCCCGCCTGATGGTCAACACAGCTGACAATACCAGCAGCCTGGAAAAAATGGAAAAATGTGTACTCTTCCTGATTTACGGTACCCAGAGTTGGGACAGTGGGAGAAGGGAGCTGTGTGTGTGTAGGTGTATACCCTAAAGGACTTTGATATTTTAGTGGAGGCGTTAGGCCTGAATAGCGTTAAATAAACATTTTGTTTCCTTTTCACAAATCTCTGGCATTGAGAGATGTCTTTCCAATTGGCGGCGGACAGAAAAGCCCAATAGATATTTAGTATTCCATCCTTGGGAGGTGCCCCTGTTGTTCTATAGCAGTTTTTGGCGTCCCTAGGTGGGTCAAATATTGCCCTCTCTCTTGGACCTCTGTTCGATAACAGTATGGCCTCTGTATGGCACAAAACAGTGATGGTGAAGGTAAGGGTGATGGGCACCACAGCAGGGCCAGCACCTGCAGTGAGAACAAACAAAAGAAGACAAAAATTAGAAGGGACTTGGAGCAAATTCAGGAGCCTGCCAGGCCTTTCTCACCCACAAACTTATGCTCTCAAATTTAACTTAAATTCTGTAGAAACATGAGGTTTTTCTTCTGGACAGAAAATTCACTCCCCCCCCTTTTTTAAAGATTTCATTTATTTATTTATTTACCTTTAGAGGGGAAGGAGAGAGGGAGAGAAACATCAATGTATGGTTGCCTTTCATGCGTCCCCTGCTGGAAACTGGCCTTCAGGGAGGCAGCCTGCAACCCAGGCATGTGCCCTGACTGGGAATCGAACCGCGATCCTTTGATTTACAGGCCCGCACTCTATCCACTGAGCTAAGTTCACTCAAAATCATTCCAAAAATGTAATGGCCTTGAGTATTTTGCCATGTGTAAAATGCCTATTGTGGCCACTAAAAGCAAACAACCCCCCCCCACACACACACAAAATCAAGAACAACAAAAGAAACCAGGACCACATAAATGGCATCACAAACTCTTAGAATGCTGCTTTCCATGTACTTTCTAAAACTCAGAATGGTCAGAGGACCATTTATCTTTGAAGATAAAGACAGAGTGCTTTTATGTGGGTAGGAAATTCATAAAATTGAACAATCACAAAAGGTCCAGATCTACATTCTGAAGGACCAACAACCAGGAGAAAAACTCCCATGGCTAAACCAATAAATTCAAAATTATACATGGTTTAATTTCTACAGCCCACTTTTTAGAGAAGCAGACTGAAATTCATACAGATGAAGGGATATTTCCATGACAAAAACTAGATGTTGGCTGAGTCACCTTGAGCTGAGGAGGCAGCCTGTGCTTACCTGCAGGAAAGCTGGTCCAGGAATATATTGGGTGGTGTTGAAAGCCAGAGAAGTGAACAGGTTGATCATCTTGTAAATGATGGTTCTACATTGGAAGGCTGGTATCACAAACACTATGGGACACTTTTCACTGTTATGACTTCTACAGGACCCTCAAGGTGCAAGCCTCTTCCGGGAAAACTCCAACATCCCTCCCTAGGTTCTCCAAGACTTGCTCATTATTACACATAATAGGATAGTTTATACACAAAGAAAAAGAAGATACATGTAAGCTTTCTACAGGTTTCTGTAAAGTTTGTCCTCTCAAAGACCAAAACCTTCTAGGTCAGGATCTGGGGCCTCACTAGTTTTCATAATGTACCATAAGGGAGGTCATTTGCCACAGTGATGCAATCTTACAATGCCATTCACATCATTCAACTTGATTCAATTTTTAAAAATACTTTTTTATTTATCCTTGGAGGGGAAAGGAAGGAGAGAGGGAGAGAAATATCAGTGTATGGTTGCCTCTTGTGCATCTCCTGCTGGGAACTGGCCTGAAACCCAGGCATGTGCCCTGACTGGGAAACAAACCACGGTTGTTTGGTTCGCAGGCCCGTGCTCAATCCACTGAGCTACAGCAGCCAGGGTCGATTCAATTCTTGTAGTGTGTTAATCATTGTCTGAATAGATTTGCTGAAAACTGGGGCTGGTGATAGAACAACAGGCATATGAATATTTTTATATTTTATTGTTACAACCTGATACCAAACTAAATAGTCTGTAGCTGTCATATTGTCATTAGCCTTCTCTGATAGTGGCTACTTACTGTCTTCCATCCAGCATGACTTGAATTCATCTTTTTTTTAGAGCGAGGTTAAGAGAGAGAGAAAGAGAGAGAAACATCGACATCTGGTTGCCTCTCACATGTGCCCCAAAGGGGACCTGGCCTTAAACCCAGGCATGTGCCCTAAGGGAATTGAACCATCTGCACTTTGTTTTGTGGACCCGTGCTCAATCCACTGAGCTATATAAGCCAGGGCCTGAACTCATCATTCTTTAACATTTAAAACACAGTTGTGTTCATGTCATCCATTGCTATCATGTTGGTCATTGATGAGCACTTCCTTTATTTATACTTTGAGTCACTTTATCACCTGTCAGGTGTTTATCAGCAAGACTGATTTCCTTTTTCCTGAATCATATTGATCATTTCAGGCTATTTCTTATCCTGAAATGATCAATTATTTGCTACTATTATAAATTTGGAATCTCTGTAATGACAGTATCAAAATTCAAATCAAAGTAAATAAAAAGAATAATCTATATCTTAATTTAAGGTCAAGCAGATTCTCATTTTGTGTGTTGTTCCTGCATACTGCCTCCAAATGAGGAAGAAAGGACATTCTCCAGAGTTTTCCCTCCATATCAGAGGTGGATTAAGACTCAGAGGTTAAAGAAATTGTGGTTCTTCCAAACTTAAGGGGGTTTCAGTTCTTCCCTACAGGTTCCTGAAGAATAATTTGATATCTTTAGGCCTCTCTTTCCCTTTTTCTATAATCTCTAAGCCTTTGTCTTCTTATTTCTATAATCAGGTTGTTCACTGTGGACTCACTGGGGCAATGCTGTTGATAATGACTACCCATAAAGCAAGGCCAGTTCTTTCTTAGCTAACATAATGCCTTGAAAATATGACTGAGTAATTTTCTCCAACCTAAACTCAAATTGTACATGTGTAGCTTATATTTGTTCTCACCTTGTGCACACCTGTCCCTCCAAACACATCACTGAAGTACTGAATGTTCCTGGGTGAGCCCAAGATATTTATTCTCTGGATATCCAATGTGATGTCTGTATGTTTCTTTTTTCCCATAAGGGAAAAGTACATTTTTCATTTTCACCAAAAGCTTGATTGATGTGGATATTTTGAGTGTGTATGCTATTTCCCCCATGGTATAACATTTATTGTTTTTGTTCTTTATTGATGTCTTGATTTCAATACTCTAAATTTTAACTCAATTGTTTCTTCACTATGTTCTGGTTGGATGTTTATGTCTTCCTTTTGTTTCAAATCGTTGATTTGAGTCTGAGTTTCCTCCCCTACTCTGTTGGTCTCTGCATAATTTTCCGTTTTACTTCCGGCAGCCTTCATTTCTTCATTTTGTGACTCAGCTCAATAAGTTCTGTGAGCATCCTGCTTAGAACTCTAAGTTTTTAGAACTCTGTATCAGATAGGTTGTCTATCTCCTAGTCACTTGGCTCTCTTTCTGGAGTTGTGATCTGTTCTTTCATTTGGGCCATATTTCTGTGTCTCAGAGCACCTGTTAGGTTGTAAGTGGGTGGAGCCTTAGGTAGTCACCAGAGTGGGGCAGCCTCCTTTGCTGCATAGGGCACTGTCTGTGGGAGAGGGTTCAGAGGGGGAACAATGCTGCTCTTTTGCTGCATTCTAGCCCTATATTCCAACAAACTCTCCTGTGAGACTGGGAGTTTCTCCCAGCGCTGCAAGATTCCCCCCTGCCCACTGTATTTTACAGCTAGTTTTGAGCCTCTAGTTTCCCATTCAGACAGACCTGCCTTGCCTGCGTGGTCCACACCCTTGCCATGAGTGTCCTCTCTGGCTTAGTTGCCTGCCTGCCATCTCCACTCCTACCATTATGGGTGAATGTTTCTCTAAGTCCTTGGTTGTAAGAATTCCATGGAGTTTGATATTCTGGCACTTCTGACTGTTTATTGTTTTTAAGTTGGCTGTTATCCATTTTTTGGTTGTTCAAGGAATTGAAGCATTTCTACTTATGCCTTTATTTTGACTGGAACTCAATTATATTGAGTTCTTTAAAATATTCTGTATAGCATGTCATGTTATCTACCAATACTGGCAACCTTCTTTCTTTTTTTATTTAGATGCTGTCTATTTCATTTTCCTTTTTGGTTGCTATGTCTAAATATTTTATTATATTTTAAATAATAGTCATTAGAATATTCATTATTCACATGGTTTTGATCCTTCAAAATGTTTTCATTATTTCACAATTGAATATTATATTAGATGTGGGGTATAGCCTTTATTAAGCTGAGATATTTCCTTCTATTAGCATTTTTTGGAAATATTATTTTTCTCAATAATGCATATTGAGTTCTTTTTTTCTCTTTTTTTATTGATTATGCCATTACATTTGTTCTATTCCCCCCTCTGTTCCCCTCCACCCTGCTCACCCCTCCCCTACCATTCCCTCCTTTAGTTCATGAACACGTGTCTCAAGCTCTTTAGATTCTGTATTTCCCCTACTATTCTTACCCTCCCCCTAGCTATTTTCTATCTACTGCCTATGCTACATATTTTCTGTACCTTCTCCCTTTTTCTCCTTCTCCCACTCCCCTGTTGCTAACCCTTCATGTGATCTTCATTTCTATGGTTCACTCCTGATCTAGCTGTCCTCTTAATTTGCTTTTGTTTTAGGTGTGGTTGTTAATAACTGTGAGTCTGCTGCCCTTTCATTGTTCATATTTTTTATCTTATTTTTCTTAGGTAAGTCCCTTAAAAATTTCATATAATAAAGGCTTGGTGATGATGAACTCCTTGAATTTGGTCTTATCTGAGAAGCACTTTATCTGTCCATCCATTCTAAAAGAAAACTTTGCTGGATAGAGCAATCTTGGTTGTAGGTCTTTGGTTTTTATGACTTGGAATACTTCTTTCCAGCCCCTTCTTCCCTGTAAGGTCTCTTTGGAGAAATCCACTGACAGTCTGATAGGAACTCCTTTGTAGGTGACTGTCCCCTTAGCTCTTGCTGCTTCTAGGATCCTCTCCTTCATTTTAATCTTGGCTAATGTAGTGATGATGTGCCTTGGTGTGTTTCTTCTTGGGTCCAACTTCTTTGGGACTCTCTGAGCTTCCTGGATTTCCTGGAAGTCTATTTCCTTTGCCAGAATGGGGAAGTTCTCTTTTATTATTTGTTCAGATAAGGTTTCCCCTCATGACTGTTCCTCTTTCCCTTCTGGTACCCCTATGAATCGGATGTTGGAATGTTTAAAGATGTCCTGGAGGTTCCTAAGCCTCTCCTCATTTTTTTGAATTCTTGTTTCTTCATTCTTTTCTGTTTGGTCATCTTTTCCTTCCTTCTGGTGTGCTCCCTTGATTTGAGTCCCAGTTTCCTTTCCATTACTATTGGTTTCCTGTGCATTACCATTCAAATTAGTTTAGCCTTCATATGTTCCTCTAATTTGTGACTAAAATCAGCCAGTTCTGTGAGCATCCTGATCACCAGTGTTTTGAACTGTGCATCTGAAAGTTTGGCTATTTCTTCATCACTTAGATTTATGGGCTCTGGGGCTCTAAGTTGTTCTTGAGCCATGTTTTGATCTGTTTGGGCCTGTTACGTATGATGAGCGGAGCCTTAGTTGTTTACCAGGGCGGGGCCACCCAGGTTGCTGGTTTGTGATGTTGTATGTGGGGGCAGGGTCAGAGAGGGAGCAATGGTGGTCCTCTATGCTCACCCAGTCCGTCCCACCACTTGCTTCCACCTGTTTATCTGAGTGGAAATGTGCGAGCCCATCACCCTGCGCCGTGCGGTCTCAATGCTCGCCTCTTCACTGGTTTATCTGCACACAAATGCTCCATGGACCGCAGACAGCCAGCTGCGCCTCTTCCCTGTGTCTGCCTGTAGCTAGCCCGCACCTGGGATCTGCGCCCTCAGCTTTCTGGTTGGGGATCTTTTTGGCCAACCCGCTCTGCTCGGCTGCTGACTTCGCCCCTCTTACTGGTTTAGCTGAGCATTTCATTGTTTTCGGACTCTGTATTGTCAATTTTCTGTGTGGTTTGGTTGTGTTTATTATTGTTAAAACTTTATTGTTTTTAGATTTGGTTGTGTGAGGACGCAAGGTGTTTCCACCTATGCTTCCCTCCATCTTGGCAGAAGTCTGCATATTGAGTTCTTCAAATGCTTTTCCTATATCTCTCAAATAACCATATGATTTTTATTTGTGGTTTTTGATGTATTGAATTGCATTAAATGCTTCCTGAATGTTGAGACATTCTTGCATCATTGGCAAAATTCTAAATTCCAACTTTTCACAGTCCTCTTTGTGTATGCTTAATTTCCAACTAATAAGACCCTTGTTCATTGTATCTTTACCAGCAATGTTTCTATAATTTTCACTTACTTCCCTTTTCTTCAAAAGCACACATATGAACACACCAGCATGCAAAAATACCAGTGTTGGCTCCCCTTTATTCTGTCTGAAGACTTAGCTTCCTCAGGTGAGACATCCTAAGAAGATGCCCAAGTGAGACACATCAGAGACACTTGCACACAGTTCTCTGAAACTGGGACTATTTTTTAACTTCAGCTCTTTCTAGATTTCCACCTAGGATGTATCTCTGTTTACAAGTCCCAAGGCTTCCTTCTGAATATTTCTAAGCTTCATTGCCTGATGTAAACCATGCAATATTAATTATATAGTATAGGACAAGATGTAGCAAATCAAATTCTTTTCACCAAATATCTCATAAAGGACACACATTTGATACATCACAGAAGCCACATCCAGAGCTTACAGCATCTCAAAACCCACACCACATCTAAATATTTTCAAAGCTAATACAGAACAGACATGTATATGTAGCCACACTGGAGCTCTTTATGTATGTAATCTCCTGACATTTTAGGTCAAATCATTTGTTTGTGGTGGCTTCCTTCTACATCATACATATCTGGCAGAACCTTGGCCCCTACACAATAAATGCCTCTAGAAACTCATCCCCACAAAGAGGTATAGAAGAAAAAGACACTGATAAATTGAAAGGGAAAGAAGATAAGAGAAAGATGAAAACAAGTAGAACCCTGATTGATGTGTCCCAGTGGATTGCAAATCATCTTGTGAACCTAAATATCACTGGTTCAATTCCAGTCAGGTCTCATGCCTCTTCTGCAGGCCAGGCTCCAGTATGGGGTTGTGTGTAGGGTGGCAGGTTGATGTTTCTCTCTTTTTCCCCTCCCTTTTTCTGTCTCTAATATAAATGATTTTTAAGAAGATGAAAATATATTTTGGAGATCAAAACCTTGTTTCAGGTATCATTGGGAAATTAATTTTTCTATATGGTTGGTTCCCTTTTCATTTTGCTGATGTTTTCTATAGTTATGCAGAAGCTTTTTAATTTGATGAGGCCCCATTTTTCTTCTTTCCTTCTTGCCCCTTGCTTTAGGGGACATATCAGTGAAGATGTTGCTGTGTGGAGTGTCTGAGATTTTCCTGCCTATGTTTTCCTCTGGACTTTTATGCTGTCATAACTTTTATTTAAGTCTTTTATCCACCTTGAATTTATTTTTGTGTATGGTGTAAGCTGGTGATTGAGTTTTCCTTTTATTTCATCTAGCTGTCCAGATCTCCCAACACCATTTGCTGAAGAAGCTAATTTTACTCCATGTTTTACTCCTTCCCCCTTTGTCAAATATCAATTGACCATAGGGACTTGGGATTATTTCTGGGCTCTCTGTTCTGTTCCATTGGTCTATGAGCCTGTTTTTATGGTAGTACCAGGATGTTTTGATTACAGTGGCTTTGTAATGCAGTTTGATATCAGGTATTGTTATCCCTCCTACTTTGTTCTTTGTTCTCAAAATTATTGCAGCTATTTAGGGTCATTTATGGTTCTATATAAATTTCTAAAGTGTTTGCTGTATATCTGTGAAAAATATCATTGGTACTTTATTAGGGATTGCATTGAATCTATAAATCACTTTGAGTAGTATGGCCAGTTTGATGGCGTTAATTCTTCCAATCCATGAGAAGAATACATACTTCCATTTGTTTGTGTCTTCCTTAATTTCTTTCTTCAGTGTTGTATAGTGTTCTGAGTACAGGTCTTTTAGCTACTTGGTTAGGTTTATTCCTAGGCACTTTATTTTTCTTGTTGCTATATCAAGTGGGATTTTTTCCTGATTTCTCTTTCTGACACTTCATTGTTGATGTACAAAAATGCCTTTGATTTCTGGGTATTGACCTTTTATCCCACTGTTTTGCCAAATTCATTTATTAGGTTGAGTAGTTTTTTGGTGGAGTCTATAGGATTTTCTATGTATACTATTATGTCATCTGCAAACAATGACAGTTTTACTTCCTCCATTCCAATTTAGATGACTTTTATTTCTTTTTCTTGTCTGACCGCTGTGGCTAGAACTTCCAGTACTATGTTGAATAGGAGTGGTGAAAGTGGAACAAGGAAGAAGGAGTTGTCTTGTTCCTGATCATCATGAGAAAACTCTATGATTTTGTGCATTGAGTAGGATGTTGGTTGTAGGTCTCTCATATATGGCCTTTATTATATTGAGGAATGCTCTCTCTATTTCCACTTTGCTAAGTGTTTTTATTATAAATGGGCTCTGTACCTTATCAAATGCTTTTTACACATCTATTGACATGATCATGTGAGTTTTATCTTTCATTTTCTTTATGTGATGTATTACATTTACTGATTTGTGAATATTGTACCATCCTTGCATCCCTGGGATGAATCCCACCTAGTCATGGTGTATGATCTTTTTTAATGTATTTCTGGATGAAGTTTGCCATTATTCTGTTAAGGATTTTAGCATCTATGTTCATCTTTGGTACTGGCCTGAAGTTTTCTTTCTCTGTCATGTCTTCACCTGGTTTTGAGATTAGGATGATGCTGGCTTCATAAAGACAGATTGGGAGTCTTCCATTTTCTTGTATTTTTTAAAATAATATGTAGAGGATGGGGGTTAGCTTTCCCTTAAATGCTTTGTAAAATTCTCCTGTAAAAACCATCTGGTCTAGGGCTTTTGTGTCAGAAACTGTTTGGTTACTGTTCAATTTCATCAGCTGTTATTGGTCTGTTCAGGCTTTCTGCTTCTTCTACATTCAGTTTTCGAAGATCATATTTCTCTACAAATTTGTCCCATAAGTTTTGGATTGTTGTGAGTTTATTTTAAGTTGTTTGAGAATTTAAAAAAAATTTCCCCTTATCTCATTCTTGACCCATTCATTGTTTAATAGCATTGTATTCAAGCTCCATGATTTTTTTATTTTTTATTTCTTAATTAATTTTTTTATTGATTATGCTGTTACAGTTGTTCTATTCCCCCCCTTCATTCCCCTCCACCCTAACCCCCGTCCCCACCATTACCCCCCTTTAGTTTATGTCCATGTGTCTCAAGTTCTTTAGATTCTATATTTCCCATACTATTCTTGCCCCCCCATCTATTTTCTATCTACTGTCTATGCTACTTATTTTCTGTACCTTCTCCCCACTTCTCCTCCTCCCACTCCCCTGTTGCTAACCTTCCATGTGATCTTCACTTCTATGGTTCCCCTCCTGATCTAGTTGTCCTCTTAGTTTGCTTTTGTTTTAGGTGTGGTTGTTAATAACTGTGAGTTTGCTGTCCTTTCACAGTTCCTATTTTTTATCTTCTTTTTCTTAGGTAAGACCCTTTAACATTTCATATAATAAGGGCTTGGTGATGATGAACTCCTTGAATTTGACCTTATCTGAGAAGCACTTTATCTGTCCTTCCATTCTAAATGAAAGCTTTGCTGGATAGAGCAATCTTGGTTGTAGGTCTTTGGATTTCATGACTTGGAATACCTCTTTCCAGCCCCTTCTTGCCTGTAAGGTCTCTTTTGAGAAATCCGCTGACAGTCTGATGGGGACTCCTTTGTAGGTGACTGTCCCCTTAGCTCTTGCTGCTTCTAGGATTCTCTCCTTTATTTTAATTTTGGCTAATGTAATGATGATGTGCCTTGGTGTGTTTCTTCTTGGGTCCAACTTCTTTGGGACTCTCTGAGCTTCCTGGATTTCTTGGAAGTCTATTTCCTTTGCCAGATTGGGGAAGTTCTCCTTTATCATTTCTTCAAATAAGGTTTCCCCTCATGACTGTCCCTCTTTCCCTTCTGGTACCCCTATAATTGATGTTGGAGCATTTAAGAATGTCCTGGAGGTTCCTAAGACTCTCCTCATTTCTTTGAATTCTTGCTTCTTGACTCTTTTCTGTTTGGCCATTATTTGCTTTCTTCTGGTGCACTCCATTGATTTGAGTCCCAGTTTCCTTTTCATCGCTATTGGTTTCCTGTGCAATTCCATTCATTTCAATTAGTTTCGCCTTCATATGTTTGTCTAATTTGTGGCTATAACCAATCAGTTTGTGAGGATCCTTATCACCAGTGTTTTAAATTGTGCGTCTGAGAGTTTTGCTATTTCTTCATCACTTAGATTTATAGGCTCTGGGACTTTGAGATCTTCTTGAGCCATTTTTGGTCTGTTCACGCCCACCTGTTAAGTATGAGGAACAGAGCCTTGGACTCCCAGGTTGCTAGGTTGTGTCGCTGTATGTGGAGGCGGGGTCAGAGCGGGGAAATGGCGGTCCCCTCTGCTGTTTTTCACAGCTGGGTGAAGAGCAGAGCCTTAGGTTGTTCACCAGGGCATGGCCACTTAGGTCGCTGGATTATGACGCTGTATGTGGAGGCGGGGTCAGAGCGGGGAAATGGCTGCACCCTCCGCAGTGGCTTGCGGCTGGGGCTGCTGGCTTTTGTCCAATAGCCCACTCCCTGGCTTGTCTATCCACACACGAATGCGCGACCACAGTCAACCCCAGCCCTGCTCCCTCGCTGTTTCCCCGCGATTGCTTGCTGAGTTGCCCACCAGGTCCAACCCTGCGCCTGGATTCCATGTGCCTGAGTCCATCTGACTGAGTTTTCCTGTGCTACCCCGCTCTGCCAGCTGCTGGTTTCGCCTCTCTTACTGGTCAGGCTGAAGAATTTGTTGTTATCATACTTCCGAAAAGTTCAATTTTCTGTGTTCTCGCTGTGTTTTCTGTTGCTATTATTTAGTTGTCTCTAAACTTGGTTGTGTGAGGAAGCATGGCGTCTCCACCTATGCCTCCATCTTGGCGGAAGTCTCCAAGCTCCATGATGTTAAGTGTTATGCTGTTTTGTCCTTGAGGTTGATTTCTAGTTTCAGTCTCTTGTGGTCAGAGAAAATACTTGATGTGATTTCAATTTATGAAATTTGTTGAGACTTGTTTTACATCCTATCATGTAGTCTCTTTGAATATGTTCCATGTGCATATGTAAAGAATGTGTATTTAGCTCCTCTGGGATGAAAAGCTACATATACATCAGTTAAGTCCATTTCATCTAGAGTATTGGTCAATGCCACAATATCTTTGTTGATATTTTGTTTGGAAGATCTGTCCATTTTTGACAGTGGATGTTAAAATCCCCTACTGTAATTGTCCTGCTGTCAATATCTTTCTTGGAGTCTTCCAAGATTTTCTTTATGTATTTGGGTGCTCCTGTTTTGGGTGCATATATATTTACAATGTTTATGTCTTCTTGATGGATTCTTCCCTTGAGTGTTATGAAGTTACCCTCTGTATCTTTTTTAATGGCTTATTTTTGAAGTCTATTTTGTCTGATATGAGTGTCACTACCCTGGCATTTCTTTCCTGTTCGTTTGCTTGAAAAATTTGTTTCCAGCCCTTCACTTTCAGTCTGTGTAGATATTTTGTTCTGAGGTAGGTCTCTTGTGGGCAGCATATGTGTGGGGCATTTTTTCTTATCCATTCAGCTATTCCGTGTCTTTCAGTTGGGGCATTCAATCCATTCTTGTTTTGGGTTATTATTGATAGGTATTTATTCATTGCCATTTTTATGTACCTGTGTTCCTCTTTCTTTCACTGTTTTTCTTCCTGTTCTTTTTTTAAAAGATTTTATTTATTTATTTATTTTTAGAGCGGAAGGGATGGAGAGAGGGAGAGAAACATCAATGTATGGTTGCCTTTTGTGCATCCCCTGCTGGAAACTGGCCTGCAGGGAACTGTCCTGCAACCCTGGTATGTGCCCTGACTGGGAATTGAACTGCCATTGTCTGGTTCACAGGCCCACGCTCAATCCACTGAGCTACACCAGCCAGGGCTGGTATATTCTTTGAGGCTTCTTTTGTTGAGGAAACTTTTAATTTGGTCTTCTGTATTAATGGAGATCCTTGCTGAATAAAGTAGTCTTGGTTGCAGGCCTCTGGTTCTCATTACTTGGAATATTTCTTGCCATTACTTTCTGGCTTGGAGTATTTCCATTGAGAAGTCGGCTACTAGTCTTATCGGGTCTCTCTTGTTTTTTACGTTCTATTTTTCCCTTGTTGCCTTTAAATTTTCCTTTTTGTCTTGGAATTTTGCCATTTTAATTATGATATGTCTTGAAGTGGGCCTCCTTGGGTTCCTCTTTATTGGGACTTTCTTTGCTGCCTGGATTTGTGTGACCCTTTCTCTCAACAAATTAGGAAAGTTTTCCATCATTACTTTTTCAAACAGGTTTTCTATCTCTTGCTCTTCATCTTCTCCTTCTACTATATGAATATTATTATGTGTCATGTTGTCCTGCATTTTTCTTATTCCATCTTCATTCTTTCTGAGAGTCTTCCTCTTCTTGCTCATTCTGGGTGTTTTCTTTCTACCTTGTCCTGCAGCTCACTGATGCAGTCTTCTGCTTCATTGAGCCTGCTTTTGATTCCTTCTACTGTGTTCTTTGGGTCAGAAATTGTATTCTTCACTCCCTCTTCACTTTTGTTGATAGTTTCTATTTCCTTTTTCATGTTGATATAGTTTGCAGAGAGTTCATTGTAGGTTCCCTGTAGTTTTGATAATTCTCTGTGAGCTCATTGAGCTTCCTTATAACTATTTCTTTGAACTCAATATCTGAGAGTTGCCCTGCCTCTATTTCACTTAGCATTCTTTCTGAGCCTTCCTCTTTTCCTTTCATTTGGGGATTGTTTCTTTGTCTTCCCATTGTTTGTGAGACTCTTATTGTTAGTCTTTCCTTTTTAAATTGATGCTCTCAGACTCCGTGGGTTTATGGTGTGAACTTCCATGGTAGAAAAACTGTGAGATTTAGTGATTCAGTCTCTCCTTGATCTCCTGAGCTTACTGGTCTTGGGCTCTTGTTTATGTTGGCTCTCTGTTTGTCTTTGTGTTTTGATTGATGTTGGGTCATTCTTTGGTGGATCCTTTTCTAAAGCTGGTTAACCAAGTGTTCCTCCATCCACCAAGTATTGTATTCTATTTTTCAGGTGTGGGCAGGTTTTGTTGAAGTTGGTTCTTCCATATGTACAAGGTTTTGAGGATTCTCTCTTGCTCCTGTCCACTTGTTTGTTTTGAGTATTTTCTCCACCATTTAGTTGTATTTCCAGATTGGTCCTGTGTTGAGTTAATGTGGCTTTCACTCCTTCCTTCACCTTCTTATGTGGTTATCTCTTGCTGGTTCCTTTGTTGGTGGGTTTCCTCTTCCAGCAGGTATCCTGGTGTTCACAGGCTCCACCTGCTCTTTTTTTGTGATCAGTTGGAGCAGAAAGAAAAATGGTTTTAGACAGAAAGAGTCTATTCTATGGTATTGAAAGTACCAACTCATAGAGAAGAGATAGGAGAACTTTTGGATATATATATATATATATATATATATATATATATATATATATAGTTAACTGTGATATTTTACCTAAGTAGCCACTTTTTAGAAACAGTGGAAAGAAGATAAAACTCCTGTTAGAGTGGGGGGAAGGGGTTGTGAGTCAGATCTAGAAAGCAGTGAGCTTTGTGGGAGGTGAGATTTTGAGGTAAAGTGGAAGTACACGATAGAAAATAGGTATTGTGTGTGAGAGAATAGAGTTAACCACAATAGTAATAACGTTCAGAAAACAGTGAAGTGGAATAAGATCTGGGAGGAGTGCTGTGTAGTATTTACAATTGTACAGAACAACAATTACAGTAATAATGGAGCAACAATCATACAACAGAATCTATGTGATCTGGATAACAAGAATAGTAAGTATAGAAGCTAGAGTAGTGTGCTAATGAAACACAAGTGAAGTGAAAGATGGTAAATTAAAAATACATCATGAAAGAGAACAAGGGAAACCTGTCAAAAAATGCAATTTAACAAGCCAAGCAAAGAAGACTAAACAGAAAAAGAGAAATACAAAAACACTAATAAAGTAAAAGATGTTAGAATAATGAAAAAATAATAATACAACTATACAATAACTTGAAAGTTTTCTGTAGTATCAAAGTGAAATTTGTTTCACTGTCTCAGCTGTTAGGATTATCCATCTTTGGGTCCAACTCTGGTCTTTTCACAGCTCCAGGTTTTATAGTCTCATTTGTGAGAATTTAAAAAGAAGAGAAAAAGGAAGAAAGAAGAGATAAAAAGGGATAGGAATAAAGAAAGGAAGAAGTAATAAAAAAAAAGAAGGAAAGAAAAAAATTACTTAAAAAAATAGCTTTCTGCTTGCATCAAATTGGCCAATCCAGTTCTGCTGGTCTTCCTGGCTGCAGCACACTGAGGAGGGAATTTTTTTCACATTACTCGCTCCCTGATCTGTGCTCTTCCTGCCTTCAGCCCAGTTTCTCAGTTTGCTGCCAGGCCCCCAATACCCTCCTGTGCTCAGCCTAGGCCTTCAGTCCACCAGTTGTGCTTTCCTTGTGCTGCACAAATTAGGGTTAATTCACATACCACCTTCCTGCTCTTTGCTGTCCTAGATGCTAGGGCCTCTTAGTGCCCCTTCAGGCCAGTTCAGCCCCCCCCCCCACTGAGTTAAGTCATTCTGGGGATTGCTGACTCCCAGAGCTCTGCAGTTCTCCTCTGCAAAGGTTTCTCTGCCTGCCTCTTAGAGAACCAGTCAGCCTTGCAGGGTAGGGATGCTGCTGTGGCTGACACTGTGGATGCAGGTGTGTTCCTCTTCTGCTGATTTCCCCAGGGTGCAGGGATTGGCTGTGTGGTACCTCTGGGCAGCAGGGTCAGACATGCTCAGTCCTGGGCCTGTGGGTGTGGTGGGACAGGCAGCCACCAGTACTGCAGTTTCAGGTGCACAATGTCCCTGGGTCTGCAGGCATGAGGGTTGACCTGAGCAGCTGCTGGTCCTGCAAGTTCAGATGCTCACTCACTTCCAGTCCTTGGGTGTAGGTGCAAGGCCTTCTGTGGCACAGTGGGAGCACCACATGTCTGGGCAGGTGTATAGGTGCAGAAGGCCAGGGCAGCTGCTGCAGGATAATTCCCCAAACAGCAACCAAGTGCTCCCTTTTTCACTTTTTTGTTCTGAAAAATTTTTCTTGCTCAAGTCTGCCACTCCATACAAGGGCCTGGACTCTCATACAGCCCCACTCTCAAACCAGATGAGGGACTATCCGGATCAGGTCCATCATTGCCCAGCTTTCTCCAACCGGCTTCCACCGTCTCAGTGGGTGCGTACCTCCCACGTGTTTGCCACTTCTTTCTTATTCCCCCTCTGAGATTTCAACCAACCAGGTCTCTCCCAGTGCTTCTCAAATCTTGTTTGGTAGGGGAGGGAGCTGTTGACTCAGCTTTCTCCCAAGAACCCTGTGGCTGACCTGGTGGGCTCTGGACCTGGGGCTGCCCACTCTTGACCCATGGACCTTATAGTCCTGAAGCACTCTCCTTACCATCTGATTTTTCAATGTCCTCTACAATTTATGGTCTCGAGTCTTCATATAAATTGGGGTACTGTTGGCTGTACACTGTATTCCTCAGATGATTGGCTAGGTGTTTCACCTGTATGCAGGGGGAAGTGGACTCTGCTCCCACATATCTCATTGCCATCTTCCTCATCTTCAGATTATTTTATTCTTAATTGAATACTAGCAAACCAAATTTAATAGTATGTGAAAAAATTAGATTATAATCAAGTAGGAAGTATACAAAAATTCACAACTGGTACAACATCTTTTAAAATAGCAATGTGACTTATCAAATCAACAAAATCAAGAATTAAAGTCATGTGATTATTGAAAAGATGCAGAAAAAGCATTTGGAAAACTCAATATCAATTTAGGATGAAAAACACACTCAACAAAAACCTTATAAAATGAAAGTCCTTCAACTTGATAGAAGCCTATATAGAATAAGCCCACAGCTATTATCATATACAATGGTGGAAAATAGAAAGCTTTGCTTTTTAAGATCAGAAAAAAGAAAAATGTCCACTCTCTCCATTCTAATTCAATGTAGAGCTAGAATTTCTAGCTATAGCGTACCAAAAAGAAAAAGGAAACAATGCATTTATTCAAGAAGTAAAAAGAGTAAAACTGTCACTTTTTTGCAGGTGATTTTTAAGAGTGTGTAGAGGAACCCAAGAGAATTAAATAAAATAGATAGAATTAATAAGACAAATTTGCTAAGATGTCAGAATATGACATTAATATGATGAAATTTATAATACTTCTATATGCAAATAACAAAAATCTGAAGAAGAACATTGACTGGTGTGACTCAGAGGGTTGGTTGTATTGCACAAACAGAAAGGTCATTGATTTGCTTCAAACTCAGGTCATAAGCCCAGGTTGAGGGTCAGGTGCTTGGTAGGGGATTTGTGAGAGGCAACTGATAGGTGCTTCTCTCACACACTGATGTTTGCTTCCCTCTCTTCCACCCTTCCTCTGTTTCTAAAAATAAATAAATAAAATCAATTAAAAAAACTGAGGAAGAAACAGAAAATAATCCCGTTTACAGCTGCATAAAAATGAATTAAATGTTGGGAAACCAATGTAATTAAATATGGGGAAGAACTGTAGAATCAAAATTATAAGACATTGAGTAAAAACTTGTACCAGGCACACAGAAAAACCCATGCTAATAAGTAGGAAAATTTAAATTGTTAAAAGTGACCATGCTTCTCAAAGAAACTTACAGGTTTTAAGCAATTTCTATTAAAAAAAACAATTTTATTTTCAGAACCTGAATGAAAAGTTCTAAAATTTACATGAAGCCAAAAAGAATCAAAATTGCCAAGACAATCTTGTGAAAAAAGAATACAACTGGAGATGTCAGGATACTAGATATCAAACCACACTACAGAGAAAGAAAAATCACAAAATATGTTATTGCTTCAAAAAACCCACAGAGTAATTAGAATAAATAGCCCAGAAATAAACCTTCAGAGTTCTGGCCCAGATGGAGACATAGGTAGAAACCCTTCACTTCCTCCCACAACCAAGAGGAAGATCAGAAACAATCTAAAACCAATAAACAACCAGAAGTACCAGAAATACAAACTTCATGGAACTCCAACATCTAAGGAATTAAAGAAACAGTCAACCAGACCAAGCAGAACTGTATGACTAGTAGATGGAAAAACCCATGGCAAAGTGGTGGACCATAAGGGCTGGTCTGGCTGAATGGAAAATGGAGACACAGAGCTGACTAAGGTGGTGGTTGCCATGGTGGGAGAAACTACCAGTCTCATATGAGGGTTTGTTGGGCCAGAGTCAAGCAGGCAAGTTGCATTGTTCCCTCCAAACCCTCTCCCACAGACAGTGCTGAAGTGCAGCAAGGAGGGTTGCCCTGTCTTGGTGAATACCTAAGGCCCTGGCCCCTTCCAAGTTAACAGGGGCACTGAGACAAAGAAATAGGGCCCAAATGAAAGAACACAGAAAAACTCCAGAAAGAGACCTAGGCCATGAGGAGATAGTCAACCTGTCTGATGGAGAGTTCAAAGCCCTGGTAATCAAAATGCTCACAAAACTGATTGAGCTTGGTTGTAAAATGAAATAACAAAAGAAGGATACCCAAAGTAAAATAAAGCAAAAATTCAGGGAACCAAGAGTGACAGGAAGGAAACCAGGACTCAAATCAACAATTTGGAACAAAAAGAAGAAATAATCATCCAACTGGAATGGAATGAAGAAACAAGAATTCAAAAAAAAAAATGAAGATAGTCTTAAAAACATCTGGGACAACTTTAAACATTCCAATATTTGAATTAGAGGGGTGCCAGAAGGACAAGAGTAAGAAACTGAAATCTCATTTGAAAAAATAATGAAGAAAAACTTACCCAATATGGTGAAGGAAATACACTTCCAGAAATTCCAGGAAGTTCAGAGAGTCCCAAAGAAGCTGGAACACAACAAGGCACATCATCATTTAGTTACCCAAGATTAAAGATAAAGAGAGGATCTTAAAAGCAGCAAGAGATAAGGGGACTGTCACCTACAAAGGAGTTTCCATTATACTGTCAGCGGATTTCTCAAAAGAGACCTTACAGGCAAGAAGGGGCTGGAAAGAAGTATTTGAAGTCATGAAAGGCAAGGACCTACATCCAAGATTACTCTACCCAGCAATGCTATCCTATAGAATGGAAGGGCAGATAAAGTGCTTCTCAGATAAGTTCACGTTAAAAGAGTTAATCATCACCAAGCCCTTATTATATGAAGTGATAAAGGGACTTATGTAAGCAACTGAAGAAGGTTAAAAATGATGAACAGTAAAATGACAGCAAATTCAACTGTCAACATATGAACCTAAAAAAAAACAACCAATAACTAAGCAAACAACTCGAACAGGAACATAATCAGATAAACTGACATCACATGGAGTGTTTTCAGTGGGAATGGTTAGGAGAGGAATGGGGGAACAGATACAGGGAATAAGAAGCGTAACTTTTAGGCATAAAATAGATGGGGAGAGGTCAAAAATGGTATAGGAAACAGAGGACTCAAAGAAGTTATACATACAATCCATGGACATGAATTAACTGAGAAGAATGCTGGAGGGTTGATGGGTACAGGGTGGAGGGGAGATAAAGGGGGGAAATTGGGAAAACTGTAATAGTATAATCAATAAAATATACTTAAAGAAAGAAATAAACCCTGACTTATATGGACAAGTAATGCATGACAAAGGAAGTAAAAATATACACTGGAGGAATGACAGTCTCTTCAACGAGTGGTCTTGAGAAAACAGAACAGACACACGCTAAAAAGAGACCTAAACATTCTCTCAAAGAAGATACAGGAATACACTTAAACCAAAGGCAACCCTACACAACTTTCCCAGAATTCCAACAGACACCAGCCTCTCCCGCTTTTTTGTCATTAAACTGATTAGAGATTTTCCACATCTGTTTACCTTCCAACTGACACCAGCCCCACTCACATTTCTGCAATCCAACTGATGTCAGCCCCACCTGTCCTATCCCAGACCTGCCTCTGTTCTTATAAAGTTTCTTCACACACCTCAGTTTTTCTAAAGCTCATCATCTGAGATCACAAGTGTTCAAGAACATCAGTGCTGGAACACACCTTTCTTGCTGAAGCCTGACCTGACTCATGTGAGACCTTCAGAGAAAATTCCCCAGAGAATTACATCGGACATTTTTAAAGTTTTCTAAGACTGGGTCTTACTTATGACTGCAGCTCTTTCCAGTTTTCCACCTGGGACAACCACTGTCTCTCTGATTACTGGCCCCTGGGCCCTGTACTAACCTCTCTATCCTCCTGAGTCTCATAGCTTTCAAGCTATATTTACCAAATTCAAAATGACAAAGTGTAGCAAGACATTTGTATAAAATTCCTCATAGAGGGTACAGCTTTGATCCATCACAGAGCCATCCACAACCTACAGTGTGTCCAAATTCACACCACATATAAATATTTTTGAAGATTAAGGAAGAGCAAGCACTTGTTGTGATCAGTTTTGCTCTTTTTAAGTACAGTAACTATTGATATTCTAGGTCAAGTGTTGTTGTTTGGCCGTTTTCTGAATCAGAGAATATTCATTAGCATCCTTCCCTCTGCCTTTTCCAAAATACTTGTAGTCCCACAACATACAATAAAGGTATAAAAAAGGAAGAGGAGAAAGGATGAGAGAATAAAAGAGAGCCAAAATAAGAAATTGAAACAAAAATAATTAGAACAATCCAAAAGGTAAATAAAAAATGACATTATCTTTAGATATGTCTTGTGTAACTTCACATCTCCTTGGCTGTGTATTGTGGAGAATCTGGTTGCTAATCACATAGTGGTGATACAAAGATGTGTATATCAGGAAACAGGGCCCACTGGGAGCCATTGAGGAGGCTGCTCACCTTTTAGGCCCATCTGAGGAGCAATATTTTTGGCTAAGTATAACAGGTAACATAGGAGGTTACATGATATAAATAATAATATATTTGCCTTCTTAATTTTAACCTCTTTAAGGTGAATACCTAAAAATTTGTCCCAGGGCAGCATGACTCTCATGATCACATTGCTGAATCCCATGCCTAACCCCTTCTTATAATTTTGCCATTTCTGAGTTTTTGCATTAACAACATGTAGCAATGGCCCACAATGGTGTAGGTTTTATGTTATATGCACCTGACAATATTTCTAGGAATTAAGTTCTCGTGTCATCTCCACTTGCAGCCATGGCTACTCAGGAGGACCAGGAAGGCACAAGGATTACACAGGAAACATAATGAATCTGACATCACAGGTCTTGCTGCAGCTGTCTCTCCTGAGACCAAGGTACTTGGTTTCATTGCCAAGAAGTCACAGGGAGGGCTGTGTTGGAAATTTTTGTATATTTGTGGAGGTGTCATAAGTGAGCAGTTGAAAGCCATGAGTGTTTTACAGGTAAATCTGTTTATGAAAAGGCCCATGGAATAGAATGTTGAAGAAGCAGTTTCACTTGTTTGGTGACAGAACAATAGAGACCTTAGAACTCTGATAACCAGGCACCCACATTTCTGAGGCAGGCTCCAATCTATCTACTTGACCATGAGAGTTGAGAGACAAGGATAGTTTCCCATTGTCTCCAGACCTTCTTTGGCGTTGGCATTTGGAATTTAGTATAGGCCATGAAGAAGCCTATACTAAAACTGTTTTACTCACCATAGACAGTGACTCTAACCTCTTCTTCAAGGCCTGTGGTCAGTCAGCAGTGTGAAGCCTAGGGTAAGTTCTGGAAACCCAGGGCAGGCCATCCGAGGTAAGGCTGCATCTGTATTCCCATGAGGGAATCTTTCCATCATTGTTACTTCAACACACAGAAACGCTGTGTGTGTTGGAGTGGATGAACCTGCAGGTAATTTTTCAAGGCATTCATTAATAATTCTTACCTGTGGAGTCAGTTAAAACCTTTTTTTATTAATTTTTTATTTTCTTTTTTTTCCTGTCTGACAGGTATAAGAAGCTTGTATTTTAAACATTTTTTCAAAGAATCAGCACTTAGTTTTATTAGCCTTTTCTTTTGTATCTCAGTTTTATTTATTTGTGCTCTGATATGTGTTATATTTTTCTTCTACTTATTTTTTAAATTTCCTTTCTGGTTTCTTCAAGAATGAATGGAAATGTTTTCTTTATATTTTCTCCTCTTGAGTTAGTCCTGTATAGTTATACATTTTCATGTTATAAGTACTTTGCTGCATGCAAGATTTAATTAAGTTGTTTTTCTATTTTTATGTGTCTTGAGATAGATTCTGTTTATTTGTTTGTTACTCTCCTTGATTGATTGGCTGTTTACAAACTTGTTTAATCAAATACTTGCATTGTTTCTTTTTTATTTTCTTGATACTTGACTTCAAAGTTCTTACCTTTGAGTTCAGATAATATGGTAGACATAATTTAACATTTTAAAATTTTATTGGGGCTTGTTTTGTGGTATAATATAAAGCTTGCCTTAGAAAATGTCCATGTACACTAAAAACATATACAATGCACTTTTTGCTTTAAATACACTATGAGGTCTACAAAATTAATCTTCTCTAATTTTGCAGGTAAGGTTTTTGGTATCATTTTAAATATGTTTTACCTGAAACAAAAAAATATGTTTTTAATTCATTTGAGGGAGAAAGGAAGGGAAACAGAGGAAGGGAGAAAGCCATAAGGGCACTTATTATCTTAAAGGCTCTGTAGAAGGATCAGCTGGTATGGGGACTGCATTAGAATACTAGGTTTCCACAAGCCGCCAGCCACCAGCCACAAGTCAAAGTTGACGCAGAGAGAGCACACGGTCAAAGCACTCAGAAGCCCCTCCCTGTGGCACAACCCCCAACTAGGTCTAGGCTTGGAAGAAAGAGCAAAGATTTTCCCTTTAATTGGCTTAAGAAAACATCAGACAATTATGGGACAATTCACAGTGATCTTAGCAAATTTTTTCTCCCAAGCCGCTTTTTACTGTTTTTTCAATTTTGTGTCTTTACCCCTGACCACCTGTTTAAGGAAAAGTGGATAGTGAATGAATGTTTCAGTTCTAGCCGGACTCCGAAGATCGCTTTCCAGGAGATTTAGTGTTAAGTCTTAGGTTTTGTATGAGAGCTCTCGGCATCTGCCGAGCTCCTAAGACAAAAGGCACTACCTCCCCTTGGATGGAGAAATCAAGTGTTCCCACGTGAGTCAGAACCTTGCCAGGGTATCTGGGATTAATTCCAGAGATGTGCAGGGGCCTTATAGGGACTTCCAATACCACCTAATCCAACTTCTGGCTCGTCTGGGGAAGTGCAATATAAAGGTTGGCCAGGGGGCTTTGAGCCCCTTCTCACAGAGTCTTAAGTGGATAAGGGAGGACCCAAGACACATAAGTGGGGACTCTAGTACCCTCTTTCCCACCATTTTCTACCCACGGAATAGTTTGACCCACCACACTATATCCCTAGATAGCTAATTTAGCTAGGGTCAGCACAGGTGGTGGAGTCTGAAAAGACAATAATCAAAAGTAAAAAAGAGCCTTTTTTGAGGCAAAAATGGGTTCTAGTTTATCTAAAGAGCAGGAAGTTTTCCTGTGTTTGTTGCAGCAGCACCTTTGGGGGACAGGGTGTAAGGTAAAAGAACCACATCTTATCCAGCTTTTACAAATTATAAAGGAATATTATCCTGCTTTTCTTGATAAAGGAACTTTAGAGATTGAGATATGGGAAGAGGCAGGAGACAAGCTGAAATCTTTACAGGATAATGGTGTATCTAATGGAATTCACAACTTAATAGTCGGGTGTTGTAGACCACTCTGCCTAGTTTTAGGAATTGTATCTCTACCCCTTGTAGCGAAGGGCAAGAGACTCTAAGGGTGAGAAACGACCTTTGGAATGTCAGCTGCAGGAGACAAAGTCTGTCTCTGGTAGCAAACACTGCCTCAGTTCTCCCTGACCCCAAAACTTGGTGGAAAGTCAATGATGAGCAAGACCTTTCACAGCGGGGGCAACCTAAGCCAGACTCAATCACTTGGGAGGCCTTCATGGAAGGACTTGGGGGGCTGCAACAAAGAGCAATGGACTCTCGCCCCCCCCCTGCTTTGACATAGCCCAAGTCCCCATGTTCTCTGGGAGAAGTGCTTCCTGGCTCTAATCCTCTTAAGCCTGAATACCTGTTGGGGAGAGGTCCAGCTCCTTGCCTTGCTAGAGCGTGTCCTGGGGAAAAATCTGGTATCACAAAGACTTGCTGATAAACCTGTGAAATCTGCTCTGCTATGAGTGCTTTCATTCATATGATAAAGGTCCAAGAGGAAATGAGTATGTCTCCCAAGGTTTCTGCAACTCTTTCTCTCTGACAGATACTGACTCAGACTTTGAAGCCCTCAGATTTCTTTGAAATGTTATCCACCGTTTGATCCTTGCCGCCCTGTATTCCTGTGTATTACAACCCAATAAAAGGCTATGGAGCAAGGTGCTCAGGGCCTTTTTCTCCTCAGAGGAACTGGCCACTGCTGGCCTTTGTCTCCCTGGAGAAACTGGCCTCAGCCCACTCCTCCTTTCCTAAGCAGATCCAGCATGTCTCTGCCATATTTATTCAATTGTGTCCATGGCACTCGGTGGGACTCTCGAAGAAGTCCCCTCCACAACCTGGGGAGTAGTAAAGGCTGCTGTCATGCCCATTTTGGGCTGAGAAAATGAAGTTAGTCACAGAGGAAAATGAAGAATCTAGTTCAAATAAATGAACAGATTCATAAGACTGTGGTCTATTTTAAGTAGAATAATGTTATGCAGTACAGTTTCCTCCAAAGTATTTTCTCCTGTGAAAAAGAACAGAGAAACTAAGACATTCATGGAGTGTGTAGTACCTAACTTTTGGAAAACAGTATTGTGAATGTCAAAATGAATATGAAGCTAACAGTCCACTTTTTGTCACCAAGAGCATTTCTCTTGGATATAAAAATAATGAATTGTCAGAACCCTTTGAAATTAATCTTAAATAAACATGTTTTGTAAGAAGTGTGGTTTAAACCAACTCCTTCTGCAGTGTTTATAATGCTCAGTCAATGTACTTTTTTCTGGAAAAGTTGAAATGGATGTTGTCTCTGATAATACATACTGTTTTTACCCCTTCTATTGAAGTATTTTTCTGAAATGTCACTGTGGTGGTAGGTTTGATAGCAAAAGAGCTGCTGGATGACCTTTCTGTAAAGCCAATGAGTGAACACACGGACAGAAACATATCATCTTTGAAATACAGTAAGCAACTATTATAGTTTTCTCAAAAAATATTTTTCTAGGAGGAAAGCGTAGCCTAACTAGGAAATGCATGTAGACTGCAGTATTTAACTTTGAATGGCATTGTGAAGGTCTATGTGAATTTGAACCTAAATGTACAATTTTGGGATGCTTAGAGAATTTCACTCTGATCATACAGTAGTGAAGAGTGTGCTCTTTTCTATGTTACTTGGTAAGGAAAACATTTCTTAAGAGGCAGGTTTCCAACAGAAGATATCTACACTGTTTAGTGCCTTATGACTGTAGTCACTGTAGTAGAAGATGAAATGAGTGGTGCCTCAGAGAGTATGTTCTGTTGTCAGCACTCTGTTGAAGTGTCTCTCTTAAATAGCAATTCTCAGGAGTGCATGATAGCAAAAGAGCTGGGGAAATTATTTTCCATCAGCAAATCTTTGAATGCTAGCTAGGCCTATGTGATCTTTAAAGTAGAATATGCTTCAAGAGTACAGTTTCCTCCTTAGTATCTTTTTCACCAGAAAACCATACTCCCAATAAAACATGCAGGCACAGCTGGAAAACCTGATTTTCATGTTTTCAAACTGTTGAATGTAATATGATGCTAACAGTTCACTTTCTGTCATTGAGTGCCTTTCTCTGTGATAAAATAGGAGTGAATCAGTGGAACTCTTATAAATCATTCCAGAACGAAACTGTTGTTTTTTTTAAGATGCCTTAATTCATACACATTCTGTGGTATTTATAACCCCAGGACTAGAAACTCATTTCAGTAGAAGTTAAAAGGAAAGTTGACTCTGGTAATACATACTGTTTTCATCACTTCTGTTGAAGTGTTTTTCAGAAATATGTGTTTTGTGTAAAGTTGATAGTGAAAGGCTTTTGAAAATGATGTTCTGTCATCAAATAAGTGAACAGATTTATAAAACTATAGCATATTTTAAGTGAATAATCTTATGCAATACAGTTTCCTCCAAAGTATTTTTTTCTGTACAAAAGAACAGAGAAGCTAAGATTCATGGACCGTGTAGTACCTATCTTGAAAATAGCTGTTTTGTTAATGTCAAAATAAATATGAAGCTAGCAGTCCACTTATTATCACCAAGTGCATTTCTCTCTGATACAACAGTAATGAATTCTTTGAATTCTTTCAAATCACTGGAGAATGAACATGTTTTGTAAGAAGAGTGTTTTAAGCCAACTCAGTCTTTAGCGTTTAGAATGCTCTGTCAATGTACTCCTCTAAAGAGCAGTTGAAATGCATGGTGTCTCTGGAAATACATACTGTTTTTACCCATCCTAGTGAAGTAGGTTGTTAGCAAAAGAGCTGCTGAATGACGTTTCTGTCAGCCAATGAGTGAACTAACACACAGAAATATATCCTCTATGAACCACAGTCAGCAACTGTACCACAGTTTCCCCAAAAGTATTTTTATAGGAGGAAAGCGTAGCCTAAGAAGTGCATGTAGATGGTACCATGTGACTTTGAACAGCATTGCAATAGTCTAAGTGAATATGAAACAATTACAATTCTGTTCAAAGTTACATGATAAATAACAATTTTAAGACCTTTGCAGCATCACACTCTGATAGCACAGTAGTGAGGAATTTAAACTGTTCTAAGTTATGCGAGAATGGAAACATTTCGTATGAAGTGGGTTTTCAACAAAAGATATATACACTGTTTAGTGCCTTATGAGTGGGCTCACTTTACTAAGAAGATGAAATGAGTGGTGTCTCAGAGCATATACACTGTTTTCAGCACTCTGTTGAAGTATCTGTCAGAAATATGAGTTTTGTGGTAAGTTTGAGAGCAAAACGCTTTCAAAAATACTGTTCTGTCATCAAATATTTGAACAAATTCATAAAACGGTAGCGTATTTTAAGTAGAATAATCTTATGCAGTACACTTTCCTCCAATGCATATTTTCCTGTACAAAAGTACAGACAAGCTAAGACTCATGGAGTGTGTAGTGCCTGACTTAAAAAGAAACTGTTTTCTAAATGTCAAAAGGAATATGCAACTAAGAGTTCACTTTCTGCACCAAGTGCATTTCCCTCCAATACAACAGTAATGAATTATTTGAATTGTTTCAAATCACTGGGGAATGAACATGTTTTGTAAGAAGTGTGTTTTAAGCCAACTCTGTCTGCAGCATTCAGGAAACATGGAAATGCATGGTGTCTCTGGTAACACATACTGTTTTTACCCCTCCTATTGAAGTATTTTTCTGAAATGTGATTTTTGTGATAAGTTTAATACTGAAAGAGCTGCTGAATGTCCTTTCTGTCAGCCAATGAATGAACACAGGCACAGAAAAATATCATTTATGAAATACAGTGAGCAACTATACCACAGTTTTCCAAAAATTATTTTTCTGGAAGGATGCTGGGAAGATGGCGACGGAGTAAGATGGAGCGGATACTAGCTCCTGTACTCATGGGTGAAAATCCTGGCAGATCTATGGAGAAACAGCACAATAAACCATCGGTTACCCAGCATTTATGAAATTAAAAGACCAGAGATTGTGACCGACGCTGAAACACCAGACGGCGGCAGAGTCAGCTACCGGAGCTGGGTCTCACACGGCCCCTGTACTGCCGCCAGAGCAACAGGCCTGGGAGCCGGAGCCTCAGGTACGGAAGCCAGACACTCCAAGCCCCTGTGACGGTCCTGGGAGACAGAGGAGTCAGGAACCAGAGCGGGGACACCCTTGTGCCGATGCCATAGCTACTAGCCTGGGCAACGGAAGGGTCAGTTGCAGGAGCTGGGACACCAAAGGCCCCTGTGACGCCACCATAGAGACAGGCCTGGACCCTGAGGAGCCAGCTACGGGAGCCGGGAAGCTCCCAAATCCAGTGTCGCTGCCATAGCGATGAGACTGGACACCGGGGAGCGAAGTACGGAAGCCCAGACACTCCAAACCCCTGTGACGCAGCTGAGGAGCCAGCTACGGGAGCCGGGAAGCTCTCAAATCCTGTGCCGCTGCCATAGCGACGGGACTGGACGCCGGGGAGTCAGGTACGGAGCCGGGACTCTCCAAACCCCTGTGATGCAGCTGAGGAGCCAGCTACGGGAGCCGGGAAGCTCTCAAATCCTGTGCCGCTGCCATAGCGACGGGACTGGACGCCGGGGAGTCAGGTACGGAAGCCGGGACTCTCCAAACCCCTGTGATGCAGCTGAGGAGACAGCTGCCGGGAAGATCTCAAAACCTGCGACGCTGCCATAGCGACGGGACTGGACTTCGGGGAGTCAGGTACGGAAGCCTGGACAATCCAAACCCCTGAGACAGCCCGGGGTGGCAGAGGATCCCTCTACGGGAACTGGGAGGGTCACAACCCCTGTGCTGCTGCCATAGCAAGGGGATTGGACACTGGGGAATCAGGTACGGGAGTTGGGACTTTCTAAGCCTCTGTGCCACTGCCATAGAGACAGGACTAGACACCGGGGAGTCAGGTATGGAAACCGGGACACTCCAAGCCCCTGTGACGGCCCTGGGTGGCAGAGAGAGCCAGATACGGGAGCCAGGACATTCCCAGCCTCTGTGCCACTGCCCTAGTAACGGGTCTGGGTGCTTGAGGAGGCGGCTACTAGAGCCGGGACATTCAGCAGTGGTAGGCGACCAACGCAGAGACCAGTGCGAGGACCAGCGTGAGTGTAGGTGGAGACGAAGAACATCAAGAAACTTAAAGGAGTCTGTACCACTGAACTTCACAAGGAACATACCACAGAAGTTTACACCAATAAAACCAGTGTTTCAGAACAGATCAATTTTGGAAGCAGAGACTAACAAGAAGAGTCTCAAACAATGGGAAGACAAAGAAACAATCCCCAAATGAAAGAAAAAGCAGAAACTTCAGAAAGAATGTTAGATGAAATAGACGCTGATCAACTATCAGACAGTGAATTCAAAGCACTGGTTATTATGAAGTTCAAAGAGCTCAAAGAGCTCACAGTGAGCTACCAGAAACTACAGGGAAATTATAATGATCTCTCTGCAAACTACAGCAACATCAAAAAGGAAATGGAAACCATCAGCAAGAGACAAGAGGAAATGAAGAATACAATTTCCGAATTGAAGTACACAGTAGAAAGTTTCCAAAGTAGGATAGATGAAGCGGAGGATAGGATTAGTGAGTTGGAGGACAGGGTAGAAAGCATCTCACAGAAAGAGCAAGAAAATGAAAAGAGGCTCAGAAAGAATGAAGAGGGATTAAGAGAAATGCAAGACAATATGAAACGTAATAATATACGAATAATAGGAATACCAGAAGGAGAAGAAGAAGAACAAGGGATAGAAAACGTATTTGAACGAGTAATGAGAGAAAATTTTCCTAATTTGATAAGAGAAAAAGTCTCACAAATCCAGGAATCACAGAGAGTCCCAATCAAGAGGAACCCAAGGAGGCCCACCTCAAGACACATCATCATCAAAATGGCAAAATTCCAAGACAAAGAGAGAATCTTAAAGGCAGCAAGGGAGAAAAAAGAAATAACATACAAGGGAGCCCCAATAAGGTTAGCTACCGACTTCTCAATGGAAACACTTCAAGCAAGAAGAGAATGGCAAGAAATATTTCAAGTAATGAGAACCAGAGGCCTACAACCAAGGCTACTTTACCCAGCAAGGCTCTCAATCAAGATAGAAGGCCAAATAAAGAGCTTCCAAGACAAAAGAAGTCTAAAAGAATATGCCTCCACCAAACCAGCTCTACAAGAAATACTAAAAGGACTGCTTTAAGGGAAGGAAGGATAAGAGGGAGACAGAGAGGAACACAGGTACAAAAATGGCAATGAATAAGTACCTATCAATAATAACCTTAAACGTAAATGGATTAAATTCTCCAATCAAAAGACACAGAATAGCTCAATGGATAAGAAAGCATGACCCACACATATGCTGCCTACAAGAGACTCACCTCAGGACAAAAGACCATCACAGACTAAAAGTGAAAGGCTGGAAACAAGTTTTCCAAGCAAACGGACAAGAAAAAAAGCTGGGGTAGCAATTCTCATATCAGACAAAATAGACTTCAAAAAAAAAAGGCTGTAAAGAGAGACCCAGAAGGTCATTTCATTATACTCAAGGGAAGAATCCACCAAGAAGACATTAACATTGTAAACATATATGCACCAAACATAGGGGCACCCAAATATATCAAGAAAATCTTAGAGGACTTCAAGAAAGATATTGACAGCAACACAATCATAGTAGGGGATTTGAACACCCCACTATCAAAAATGGACAGATCTTCCAAACAAATTATCAACAAAGATATTGTGGCATTAAACAACACCCTAGATGAAATGGACTTAACTGATATATATAGAGCCCTTCATCCCAAAGAAGCTAAATACACATTCTTTTCAAATGTACATGGAACATTCTCAAAGATAGACCACATGATAGGACACAAAAGGAGCCTCAACCAATTCAAGAAAATTGAAATCATACCAAGCATCTTCTCTGACCACAAGGCACTGAAATTAGAAACCAACCCCAAAGGAAAAAACCCAAAGCACCCAAAAACATGGAGACTGAATGGTATGCTATTAAACAATGAATGGGTCAAGAATGAAATTAGGGAAGAAATCAAAACATTTCTGGAAACAAATGAAAATGATCGCACAACAACCCAAAACTTATGGGACACAGCGAAGGCAGTCCTGAGAGGGAAGTTTATAGCAATACAGGCCTACCTAAAGAATATAGAAACATTTCAAACAAACAACCTAACCCTACGCCTGCAAGAACTTGAGGAACAACAACAAAGACAGCCCAGAGCAAGCAGAAGGAAGGAAATAACCAAGATTAGAGCAGAATTAAATGACATAGAAACTAAAAGCACAATTTTAAGGATCAATGAATCCAGGAGTTGGTTCTTTGAGATGATAAACAAAATAGACAAGTCTTTAAGTAGGCTCATGAAGAAAAGAAGAGAGAGGACACAAATAAACACAATCAGAAACGAAAGAGGAGAGATTACAACTGATACCACAGAAATAGAAGAGATTGTAAGAAATTACTATGAAGAACTGTATGCCAAGAAATTTGAAAACCTAGGGGAAATGGACACATTTCTAGAAAAATACAATCTTCCAAAACTCAGTGAAAAAGAAGCAGAAAATCTAAATTCACCAATAACAGCAAAAGAAATTGAAGCAGTAATCAAAA
Organism: Artibeus jamaicensis; assembly: GCF_021234435.1. NCBI lineage: Eukaryota > Metazoa > Chordata > Mammalia > Chiroptera > Phyllostomidae > Artibeus > Artibeus jamaicensis. The sequence continues at coordinate 99,204 of NW_026521951.1, read as the reverse complement.
AACTCCCATCACACAAAAGCCCCGGACCAGATGGTTTCACAGGAGAATTCTACAAAGCATTTAAGGAAGAGCTAACCCCTATTCTCCACAGACTATTTCAAAAAATTCAGAAGGATGGAAAACTCCCAAATTCTTTTTATGAAGCCAGCATCATCTTAATTCCAAAACCAGATAGAGACACAACAAAGAAAGAAAACTTCAGGCCAATATTGCTGATGAACATAGATGCTAAAATCCTCAACAAAATATTGGCAAATCGCATCCAACAACATATCAAAAAGATCATACACCATGATCAAGTAGGATTCATCCCAGGAATGCAAGGATGGTTCAATATTCGCAAATCAGTAAATGTAATACATCATATAAACAAAAGCAAAGACAAAAATCACATGATCATATCAATAGATGCAGAAAAAGCTTTCGATAAGGTACAACACCTATTTATGATAAAAACACTCAGCAAAGTGGGAATACAAGGAGCATTTCTCAAAATAATAAAGGCCATATATGAGAGACCTACAGCCAATATCATACTCAATGGGAAAAAAACTAAAAGCTTTTCCACTAAGATCAGGAACAAGACAAGGTTGTCCACTTTCACCAATTCTATTCAATATAGTATTGGAAGTTTTAGCCACAGCGATCAGGCAAGAAAAGGAAATAAAAGGCATCCAAATAGGAAAGGAGGAAACAAAACTGTCACTGTTTGCAGATGACATGATAGTGTACATGGAAAATCCTATAGACTCTACCCAAAAACTCCTCAAACTAATTGATGAGTTTGGCAAAACAGCTGGTTATAAAGTCAATATCCAGAAATCAAAGGCATTTTTGTATACCAACAGTGAATCAGCAGAAGCAGAAATAAAGAGAAAAATCCCATTTGATATAGCAAAAAGAAAAGTAAAATATCTGGGAATAAACCTAACCAAGGAGGTAAAAAACCTGTATGCAGAAAACTACACAGCCCTGAAGAACGAAATCAAGGAAGACACAAACAAATGGAAACATATACCTTGTTCATGGATTGGAAGAATTAACATCATCAAAATGTCCATACTACCCAAAGCAATATACAGATTCAATGCAATACCTATTAAAGTACCAATGGCATATTTCACAGACATAGAACAAACACTTTGAAAATTTATATGGAACCATAAATGAGCCCGAATAGCAGCTGCTCTTTTGAGAAAGAAGAACAAAGTAGGGGGGGATCACAATACCTGATATCAAACTGTATTACAAGGCCACTGTAATAAAAACAGCCTGGTACTGGCATAAAAACAGGCACATAGACCAATGGAACAGAACAGAGAGCCCAGAAATCAACCCAACTCTCTACAGTCAATTAATATTCGACAAAGGGGGCAGTAACATAAAATGGAGTAAAGATAGCCTCTTCAACAAATGGTGTTGGGAGAACTGGACAGCTACATGCAAAAAAATGAAACTTGAGCACAGACTTACACCATACACCAAAATAAATTCAAGGTGGATAAAAGACTTAAATGTAAGTCATAACACCATTAAAGTCCTAGAGGAGAACATTGGCAAGAAAATCTCAGATATTTCACGCAGCAACTTCTTTACTGATATGTCCCCTAGAGCAAGGAATGTAAAGGAAAGAATAAACAAATGGGATCTCATCAAAATAAAAAGCTTCTGCATGGCTAAAGAAAACAGTATTAAATTAGCAAGACAACCAACTGTATGGGAAAACATATTTGCCAATGATACCTCAGACAAAGGTTTAATCTCTAGAATATACAAAGAACTTACACGACTCCACTCTAAGAAGACACCCAACCCAATTAGAAAATGGGAAAAGGACTTGAACAAACACTTCTCCAAGGAGGACATACAGAACATTCAGAGACACATGAAGAGATGCTCAATATCATTAGCTATCAGAGAGATGCAAATTAAAACCACAATGAGATACCACTTTACACCAGTCAGGATGGCTATCATAAACAAAGCAACAAACAACAAATGTTGGAGGGGTTGTGGGGAAATGGGGTCCTTAGTTCACTGTTGGTGGGAGTGCAGACTGGTACAACCATTATGGAAAACAGTATGGATTTTTCTCAGAAAAATAAAAATCGACCTGCCTTTTGACCCAGCAATTCCACTGCTAGGATTATATCCTAAGAATCCTAAAACATCAATATCAAAGAACCTATGCACCACAATGTTCATAGCAGCACAATTTACAATAGCCAAGAGTTGGAAGCAACCTAGGTGCCCATCAGTAAATGAATGGATCCAAAAATTGTGGTACATATACACAATGGAATTCTATGCTGCAGAGAGAAAGAAGGAGCTACTACCCTTTGCAACAACATGGATGGAACTGGAAAGCATTATGCTGAGTGAAATAGGCCAGGTGCTGAAAGACAAATACCATATGATCTCACCTTTAACAGGAAGCTAAACAACAAAACAAACAAGCAAGCAGAAAAAAAAAACAAAGACACTGAAATAGAGAACAAGGGGATAGTGACCAGAGGGGAGAAGGAAGGGAAGTTAAGGGAAAAAAGGGGGAGGGATTTGGAGGAACAAATAGGGAGGACACAGGGACGAGAACTAAGGGGGGGGGTGGAAATGGGAGGGAGGTGGGGAGCAAGGGGCAGGGGAGGCTGGGATGGGAAAAATAGACAAAAAACTGTACTTGAAAAATAACTAAATAAAATTAAAAAAAAGAAATAAAAAAAAATTATTTTTCTAGGAGAAAACCATCACCTAACTGAGAAATGCATGTAGAATATACTATGTAACTTTGAACAGAATTGCGAAGGTCTAAGTGAATATGAAACTAAATGAACAATTTTGGGACTTTTACAGCATTACACTCTGATAATACAGGAGTGAAGTGTTTGAACTTTTCTAAGTTACTTGGAAATGGGAACATTTCCTTTGAAGCTGGTTTCCAACAGAAGATATATAAACTGTTTAGCACCTTATGACTGTATTCACTGTAGTAGAAGATGAAATGAGTGGTGTTTAATGGAATAGGTACTGTTTTCAGTACTCTGTTGAAATATCTCTCTTAAATATCAATTTTCAGGAGTGCATGATAGCAAAAGAGCTGTGGAAATTATTTTCCATCAGCAAATGTGTGAAAGCTAGTCTAGAAATATGTCATCTTTGCACTAGAATTGGCTTTAAGAGTACAGTTATTTCCTGACTATATTTTTCACCAGAAATACATAGCCCCACTAAGACATGTAGGTACAGCCTAATACCTGATTTTCACCAGTTGTCTTACTGTCAAAATGCATATGATGTTCACAGTTCACTTTCTGTCATTGACTGCATTTCTCTATGATAAAATAGGAATGAATAAGTGGAAACCATATAAATCCCCCCAGAATGAGACTGTTCTTTTTTCAAAGCCGCTTTAATTCATACACTTTCTGTGGTATTTATAACCCCATGACTAGGAACTCATTTGAATAGAAGTTTAAATGAAAGTTGACTCTGATAATACACACTGTTTTCAGCACTCTGTTGAAGTATCCTTCAGAAATGTGGGTTTTGTGGTAAGATTAATAGTGAGGGGCTTCTCAGAGTACTGTTCTGTCATCACATAAGTGAATGGATTCATTAAAATTGTAGTGTGTTTTAAGTGCATAAACGCAGGCAGTAGAGTTGCCTCCAAAGTATTTTTTTCTCCCATACAAAAGAACAGAAAAACTAAGATTCGTGGACTGTGTAGTACCTGACTTGAAAACAACCGTTTTGTGATTGTCAAAATGAATAGGACACTAACAGCCCGCTTTTGGTCACCAAGTACATTTCTCTCTGATATAACAGTAATGAATTCTTTGACTTCTTTCAAATCCCTGGGGAATGAACATGTGTTGCAAGAAGCATGTTTTCAGCCAACTCCGTCTGCATAGCATTTAGAATGCTCTGCCAATGTACTCCTCTAAGGAGCCGTTTGGAATGTATGGTGTCTCGGGTGAGAGGTACTGTTTCCACCCCTCTGGTTGAAGTATTTTTCTGAAATGTCACTTTTGTGGTAAGCTGTTAGTGAAAGAGCCACTCAGTGACCTTTCTGTCAGCCAGTGAGTGAACTAACACACAGAAATATATCCTCTAGGAAACAAAGTCAGCTACCATACCACAATTTTCCCAAAAGTGTTTTTATAGAAGTAAAGCATAGCCTAACTAATAAATGCTGTCCATGGTACCATGTAACTGTGAGCAGAATTGCAATAGTCTAAGTGAGTAGGAAATTGAAATAGCAATTTTGAGACCTTCGCAGCATCACACTCTGACAACACAGCAGTGAGGAATTTGAACTTTCCTAAGTTACTTGGGAGTGGAAACATTGCTTTCAATAAAAAATATCTACTTTCTTTAGAAACTTCTGAATGGGCTCCTTTCCCAGCAAATAGAAAGAGTGGTGTCTCAGACCATATGCTCTGTTTTCAGCACTCCATTGAAGTATCCTTCAGAAATGTGCATTTTGCAGTAAGATTGATAGCAAGGAGCTTCTCAAAGTACTATTCTGGCATTACATAAGTGAATGCATTCATTAAAACTGTAGTGTGTCTTAAGTGCATAAGCTAAGGCAACAGAGTTTCCTCCAAAGTATTTTTTCCCCTGTACGAAAGAACAGAGAAGCTAAGATTCGTGGATTGCATTGGGCCTGACTTGAAGACAACAGTTTTGTGAATGTCAAAATGAATAGGATGCTAACAGCCCACTTTCAGTCACCAAGTGAACTTCTCTCTGATACAACAGTAGTGAATTTGAATTCTTTCAAGTCACTGGGAATGGACATGTCTTGTAAGAAGTGTGTTTTCAGGTTACTGTCTGCAGTTTGCCGAACGCTCTGCCAATGGAATCCTCTAAAAAACCATTGGAATGCATGGTGTTTCTGGGAAGACATACTGGGTCTACCCCTCCTGTTGAAGAATTCCCCTGAAATGTCACTTTTGTGGTAGGTGGTGAGTGACAGAGCCACTGAGAGACCTTTCTGCCAGCCAGTGAGTGAACCCACATGCAGAACTACACGCTCAGTGGAACACAGTCTGCACCTGTCCCAGGGCTCTCCTGAATGTGTTCTTGCAGAAGGGCCGCCCAGGCTCACAGAGAAATGCCTGCAGCTGACACCGTGCAACTGTGTGCAGAGTTGCACTGGCCTCCACCACCAGGAAACTGCAATGAGGAGTTCAAGGCCCTGGTAGCAGCATGCTCTGGCCATGCCGCAGTGAGACACTTAAATGTTTCTGAGTCTCTCGGGAGTGGAAGCATTTCGTGCCAAGCCAGTTGGTTCTCAGCCAACAGTGTCCACACTGCTTCGCACCTCATAAGTGGGCTCCCTTATGCCAGCAGATGAAGTGACGGTTGCCTCAGCGGGTGCATGCTGCCTTTGGCACTCTGTCGAAGAAGTGTCTTTCAGGAACACAGTAAGGTGCAGTAAGATTGATTGCCAAGGGCTCTTTGAGCGTGTTGTTCTGTCACCAATCACATGAACAGAAGCGTGACAATAGGGCGCATTTATCTTATTTTATTTTATTTTAAATGTTTTATTTATTTATCTTATCTTTAGAGAGGAAGGAAGGAAACATCAATGTATGGTTGCCCCTTATGAGTCCCCTGGTGGGAACTGGCCTGCAACCCAGGCAGGTGCCCTGGCTGGGAATTATACCACGATCCTGTGGTTTGCAGGCCCGCACTCATCCACTGAGCTACACCAGCCAGGGAAACGGTACATTTCAAGTGCACGAGCTCTGGAAGTAGAGGTGATTGTGGAGTGTTCTTTCTCCTCTTCCTCCAGTACCAAAGGACAGAGAGCCAAGATTTGTGGACTGCGTAGGGCCTGATTCAAGGACAAGAGTTTTGTGAATGTTGAAGAGCAGTGGATGCAAATAGCCCACCTTTGGTCACCAAGTGCATGTCTCTCTGATAAAGCAGGAGGGAATTCTGGGAATTCTTCCAAGTACTTGGGAAATGGACACATCTTGCCAGGAGCATGGTTTCTGCCAACTCCGTCTGCAGTGTGTCAACTGCCAACAGACTCCTCTGGGGAAACCTTGGACAGCTGGGTACCTCTGGTGGGACATACTGTGTCTACAAGTCCTGTCCAAATGTTTTCCTGAAATGTCCTTTCTGTGGTAGGTGTTCAGTGACAGAGCTCCTCAGTGGCCTTTCTTCCAACCAGTGAGTGAACTAACATGCAGAAATATATCCTCTATAGAACACAGTCAGCAACTCTACCACAGTTTTCCCAAATGTAATTCTATGAGAAAAGAACATCGCCTAACTAAGAAATGCATGTAGATAGGACCCTGTGACTGGGAGCTGAATCGCAATGACCTCCATGAGTAGGAAACTAAAATAACAACTCAAAGGCCTATGCAGGATCACACTCTGATAGCCCCGCAGTGAGAAGTTTAAATTGGTCTACATTACCAGGAAGTGGAAACATTTCCTATGAAGCTGGTATTCAGCTGAAGATATCTACACTGTTTTCAATATTCTCTGTGGACTCCCTCTGCTGACAGATGTGGTGAGTGGTCTGTCACAGCCTATGTGCTGTTTCCAGTCCTCTGCTGCTGTCTCTTTCCAAAATGTGTGTTTTGCGGTAGGATAGATAGTGAGGAACTTGTTAAAGTGCTCTTCTGTCATCAAACAAGTGCATTGATTCACAAAACCGTGGCGTATCTTAAGTGAGTGAAGCTCAGGCAGTAGTGTCTCCTCCAAGGTAATTTTTCCTCATACAAAAGAACGAAGAAGGTATGATTCATGGCCTGGGGAGTACCTGACTGGGAAATTAGTGTTTTGTGAGTGTCAAAGTGAATGCAACACTAAGAGTCTGCTTTTGGGCACTGAGGACATTGCTCCCTGATGGAACAGTAATGAGGAGTTAGAACAAGCTCTTCTAAATCCCTGGGGAATTGTTTTGCCAAGAGGTGTGCCTTAAGCTGACTCTGTCTGCGGCGTTCATAAAAGCTCAGTCAATGTGCTCCCTTTCTCTAAGGAACTGGTAAAACACATGGTGCCTCTGGTAATACATACTGTTTCTACCCCTCCTGCTGTGGTATGTTCCTGAAGTGTCACTTTTGTGGTAGGTTGTGAGCCAACGAGCCACCCAGGGGCCTCTCGTGTCAGCCAACAAGTGAGCAGAAATGCAGAAATGTATCCTGTATGAAACACCGTCAGCAACACTATCACAGTTTTCCCCAAAAGTATTTCCATGAGAGAAGAGTGGCGACTCACTAAGACATGCATGTCGATGGAACCCTGCGACTGGGAATGGAAGTGCAATGGCCACCCTGAGTAGGAAACTGAAATGACAACACTAAGACCGCTGCCGCATCCCACTCAGATAGTCTTGCAGTGAGAAGTTTAAAGTGGTCTACATTACTGGGCAGTGGAAACATTTCCTATGAAGCGGGTGTTCAACGGAAATATCTACACTATTTCGCACCTTCTGAGTTGGCTCCCTCTGCCGGCATATGTGGTGAGTGGTCTCTCAAAGTGTACAAGCTGTTATAGCCTTCTGCTGCATTCTCCTTCCAAAATGTGCATTTTGCAGTAGGATCGATAGCTAGGGGCTCTTGAAAGTGCTGTTCTGTCATCAAACACGTGCATAGATTTAGAAAACCGTGGCGTATCTTAAGTGAGTGAAGGTTAGGCCGTAGTGTCTCCTCCAAAATTTATTTTGCCCCGTACAACAGAACGGAGAAGCTTCAATTCATGGTCTGGGTAGTGCCTAACTGGGAAAGAAGCGTTTCTTGAATGTCAAAGTGAATATGATGCTGACAGTTTGCTTTCGGGCACCGAGGGCATTGTTCCCTGATGGCACGGTAACGAATCCTTCGAGCTCTTTCAAATCACTGGGGAATGAACGTGTTTTCCTGAGATGTGTGCCTTAAGCCGACTCTTTCTGCGTTGTTCTTAAATGCTCGGTCAATGTGCTCCTTCTCTCTAAAAAACTGGTGAAACACTCGGTGCCTCTGATAATACACAGTGTTTCTACCCCTCCTGCTGTGGTATTTTCCTGAAGTGTCACTTTTGTGGTCGGTTGTGAGCCAAGGATCAGCCCCGAAATCCTTCTGTCAGCCAACAAGTGAGTAAATATGCAGAAATATATACTTTATGAAACACAGTTAGCAACTCTACCACAGTTTTTCCAAAAGTATTTCTATGGAAGGAGAACATCACCTAAGAAATGCATGTTGATCGGACCCTGTTACTTGGAGCTGAAATGCAATGGCTTCTGTGAGTAGGAAAGTAAAATAACATCACTGAGGCCTCTGTAGCATCACACCCTGATAGCAATGCAGTGAGAAATTTAAACTTGTCTACATTACTGGGGAGAAGTAATAGTTCCTATGAAGTGGGTGTTCAATTGAAGATATCTCCACTGCTTTGCACCTTGAGTGGGCTACCTTTGCTGACAGATGTAATGAGTGGTCTCTTAGAGTGTATAAGCTGGTTTCAGCCCTCTGTTGAAGTCTTGTTTTGAAATGTGTGTTTTGCAGTAGGGTGGATAACAAGGGGCTTTTGAAAGACTCTTCTGTCATCAAAATATTGTATAGATTAATGAAACCAGAGTGTATCTATGTTTTAATTTTTAATTTTTTAAAGATTTTATTTATTTTTCTTTACAGGGGAAGAGAAGAGAGAGGGAGAGAAACATCAATGTTTGGTTGCCTGTTGTGCGTCTGCTGCTGAGAACTGGCCCGCAACCCAGGCATGTGCCCTGACTGGGAACCGAACTGCAATCCTGTGGTTTGCAGGCTTTTGCTCAATCCACTGAGCTACACCAGCCAGGGCGAAACCACAGTGTATCTTAAGTGAGTGAAGTTTAGGCAATAGCATTTCCTCCAAAGTTGTTTTTCCCTGTACAAAAGAACAGAGAAGCTATGATTCATGGCCTGGGCAGTACCTGACTGGAAAATAAGCATTTTGGGAATATGAGGCTAAGAGTCCACTGTTGGTCAATGAGGGCATTGCTCCCTGATGGAACAGTAATGAATTCTTTGAACTCTTTCAAATCATTAGGGAATGAACATGTTTCAATAAGAAGTGAATCTTAAGCGGACTCTGTCTGCAGCTTTCATAAATGCTTGGTCAATGTGCTCTTTCCCTCTAAGAAACTGGTAAAACACACAGTTCCTCTGGTAATACGTACTGTTTCTACTTCTCCTGCTGTGGTATGTTCCTGAAGTGTCACGTTTGTGGTTGGTTGTGAGCCAATGAGCTGCCCAGGGGACCTTGTGTCAGCAAATGAGTGAGCAGATACGCAGAAATGAATCCTCTATGAAACACCATCAGCAACACTACCACAGTTTTTTCCAAAAGTATTTCTAGGGCAGGAGAACACTGCCTCACTAAGACATGTATGTAGATGGGACCCTGCGACTGGGAGCAGAATCACAGTGGCCTCCATGAGTAGAAAACTAAAATGACAAGGCTAAGACCCCTGCCACGTAGCAATCTGATAGTCTTGCAGTGAGGAGTTTAAAGTGGTCTATGTTACTTGGCAGTGGAAACATTTCCTATGAAGCAGGGGTTCAACGGAAGATATCTACACGGTTCCGCACCTTCTGAGTTGGCTCCATTTGCTGGCATATGTGGTGAATGATCTGTCAGACTGTACAAGCTGTTACAGCCCTCTGCTGCATTCTCCTTTCGAAATGTGTGTTTTGTGGTAGGATCGATAGCAAGGGGCTCTTGAAAGTGCTCTTTTGTCGTCAAACACGCCCATAGATTCAGAAAACCATGGCATATCTTAAGTGAGTGAAGGTTAGGCAGTAGCGTCTCCAAAATTTATTTTGCCTCCTACAGCAGAACGGAGAAGCTCTGATTCATGGCCTGGGTAGTATTTGACTGAGAAAGAAGCATTTGGTGAATGTCAAAGTGAATACGACACTGACAGTCTGCTTTCGGGCACCGAGGACATTGCTTCCTGATGGCACGGTAACAAATTCTTTGAGCTCTTTCAAATCACTGGGGAATGAACGTGTTTCTCTAAGAGGGGTGACAAGCTGACTCTGTCTTCAGCGTTCATAAACACTCAGTCAATGTGCGCCTTCCACCTAAGGATCTGGTAAAATGCATGGTGCCCCTGTTAATACATACTGTTTCTACCCCTCCTGCTGTGGTATGTTCCTGAAGTGTCACTTTTTAAAAAAATATTTTATTTATTTATCTTTAGAGGGGAAGGGAAGGAGAGAGGGAGAGAATATCAATATAAGGTTGCCTCTTGTGGGTCCCTGCTGGGAACTGGTCCGCAACCCAGGCATGTGCCCTGACCGGGAATCAAACTGCGATTCTTTTTTTTTTTTTTTAAATTAATTTTATTTAGTTATTTTTCAAGTACAGTTTTTTGTCTATTTCTCCCATCCCAGCCTCCCTCGCCCCTTGCTCCCCACCTCCCTCCTATTTCCACCCCCCTTAGTTCTCGTCCCTGTGTCCTTCCTATTTGTCCCTCCAAATCCCTCCCCCTTTTTCCCCTTAACTTCCCTTCCTTCTCCCCTCTGGTCACTATCCCCTTGTTCTCTATTTCAGTGTCTTTGTTTTTTTTTTCTGCTTGCTTGTTTGTTTTGTTGTTTAGCTTCCTGTTAAAGGTGAGATCATATGGTATTTGTCTTTCAGGTCCTGGCCTCAAACTGCGATTCTTGAAGTGTCACTTTAATGGTAGGGCATCAGCCAATGAGTGAGGAGAAATGCAGAAATGTATCCTCTATGAATCACCATCAGCAACGCTGTCACAGTTTTCTCCAAAAATATATCTAGGGGAGGAGAGTGGCGCCTCACTAAGACATGCCTGTTGATGGGACCCTGGGACTGGGAGCGCCATTGCAATGGCCTCTGTGAGTAAAAAAACTAAAATCGCAATGGTAAGACCCCTGCCACTTCGCACTGTGGTAGCCCCGCAGTGAGGAGTTTAAAGTGGTCTATGGTACTGGGGAGTGGAAAAATTGCCTATGAAGCAGGTGTTCAACAGAGATATGTACACTGTTTCTCACTTTCTGAGTGGGCTCCCTCTTATGGCAGATTTGGAGAGTGTTTTCTCAGAGCATGCAGGCTGCTGTTTCCAGCCCTCTACTGTGGTCTCCTACCAAAATGCATGTTTTGCAGTAGGATTGATAGCGAGGAACTCGTTAAAGTGTTCTGTCGTCGTCAAACAAGTGCATTGATTCACAAAACCTTGGCGTATCTTAAGTGAGTGAAGCTTAGGCAGTAGCATCTTTTCCAAAGTACTTTTCCTGCGTACAAAAGAACGGAGAAGCTCTGATTCATGGCCTGGGTATTACCTGACTGGGAAAGAAGTGTTTCATGAATGTTAAAGTGAATAAGATGCTAACAGTCAGCTTTCAGGCACAGAGGGCATTACTCTCTGATGACACAGTAACAAATTCTTCAGGCTCTTTCAGATCCCTGAGGTATGAACGTGTTTCGCTAAGAGGTGTACCTTAAGATGACTCTGTCTGTGGCATTCATAAACAATAGGTCAATCTGCTCCTTCTCTCTAAGGAACTGGTGAAACGCACAGTGCCTCTGAGAATATATATTTTTATTAAAAATTTAATTATTTTTCAAGTACAGTTTTCTGTTTTTTACTCCCATCGCAGCCCACACCCCATGCTCCCCAACTTTCTCCAATTTTCACCCCCACCCCTTAGCTGTTGTCCATGTGTTTTTTGAAATAGTAGCTCTAAATCCCTCCCCTTTTCCCCCTGAAATTCCCTCCTCTCTCCCCTCTGGTCCCTGTACACATGTTCTCTATTTCAGTGTCTTTGTTTTTATTTTGCTTGCTTGTTTGTTTTGTTGTTTAGCTTCCTGTTAAAGGTGAGATCATATGGTATTTGTCTTTCAACACCTGGCTTATTTCACTCAGCATAATGCTTTTCAGTTCCATCCAAGCTGTTGCAAAGGGTAGGAGCTCCTTCTTTTTCTTTGCTGCATAGAATTCCATTGTGTATATGTACCACAATTTTTGATCCAATCATTTACTGACGGGCACCTAGGTTGCTTCCAACTCTTGGCTATTGTAAATTGTGCTGCTATGAACATTGGGGTACATAGGTTCTTTTTTTTAAATGTTTTTATTTTTATTTTTTAAATATATTTTATTGATTATGTCATTACAGTTGTTCTATTCCCCTTCATTCCCCTCCACCCTGCACCCCCACTTCTACCATTCCCCCTTTAGTTTATGACCATGTGTCTCAAGTTCTTTAGATTCTATATTTCCCATACTATTCTTCCCCTCTCCCTATCTATTTTCTGCCTACCATCTATGCTATTTATTTTCTGTACCTTCTGCCCCCTTCTCCTCCCACTCCCCTGTTGCTAACCCTTCATAAGATCTTCATTTCTATGATTCTGATCCTGATCTAGCTGTCCTTTTAGCTTGCTTTTGTTTTAGATGTGGTTGTTAATAACTGTGCATTTGCTGTCCTTTTACTGTTCATCTTTTTTATCTTCTTTTTCTTACATAAGTCCCTTTAACATTTCATATAATAAGGGCTTGGTGATGATGAACTCCTTGAATTTGATCTTATCTGAGAAGCATTTTATCTGCCCTACCATTCTAAATGAAAGTTTTGCTGGATAGAGCAATCTTGGTTGTAGGTCTTTGGATTTCATGACTTGGAATACCTCTTTCCAGCCCCTTCTTGCCTGTAAGGTCTCTTTTGAGAAATCCGCTGACAGTCTGATGGGGACTGCTTTGTAGGTGACTGTCCCCTTAGCTCTTGCTGCTTCTAGGATTCTCTCCTTTATTTTAATCTTGGCTAATGTAATGATGATGTGCCTTGGTGTGTTTCTTCTTGGGTCCAACTTCTTTGGGACTCTCTGAGCTTTCTGGATTTCCTGGAAGTCTATTTCCTTTGCCAGATTGTGGAAATTCTCCTTTATTATTTGTTCAAATAAGTTTTCCACTGGTGGCTGTTCTGTCCCCCTTCTGGTACCTCTATAATTCGGATGTTCAAGCGCTTAAAGATGTCCTGGAGGTTCCTAAGTCTCTCCTTATTTTTTTGAATTCTTCTTTCTTCATTCTTTTTTGGTTGGTCATTTTTATCCTCCTTCTGGTTCACTCCTTTGATCTGAGTCCCAGTTTCCTTTCCATTACTATTGGTTTCCTGTGCATTGTCATTTATTGCAATTAGTTTAGCCTTCATATGTTCCTCTAATTTGTGACTAAAATCAACCAGTTCTGTGAGCATCCTGATCACCAGTGTTTTGAACTGTGTATCTGAATGTTTTGCTATTTCTTCCACATAGATTTATGGGCTCTGGGGCTTCGAGATCTTCTTGAGCCATTTTTGGTCTCTTCTCGCCCATTAAGTATGAGGAGCAGAGCCTTAGGGGTGGGACGGGACCTCTAGGGCGGGGTTGCTGGGTTGCGACACTGTACATGGTGGCGGGGTCAGAGTGGGGAAATGGAGTCCCTCTCTCCTGCTTCCCGCCTCTGGGTGAAAAGGGAAACCTGAGGTGTTCACCAGGGTAGGGTTGCTCAGGTTGCTGGGTTGTGACACTGTTGTGAGGGCGGGGTCAGAGCCGGGAAATGGTGGCCATATCTGCTGCCGAACGTGGCTGGGACCCGCTTGGTCCCGTCTCACTGCCTACTTCCTCACTGGTCTATCTGCGCAGGAATGTGCCAGCACAGTCAACCCACTGCCCTTCACCCTTGCCAGATCCACCAGTCGCTCACCAGGTCCTGCTCACTAGGTCGCTCACTGGGTCAGTCCTTTGCAACCCCACACCTGGGATCCGTGTGCCTGAGTGCATCTAACCGAGTTTTTCTGTGCAACCCTGCTCTGCCAGCTGCTGGTTTCGCCACTCTTACCAGTCAGGCCGAAGAATTTGTTGTTATTGGACTTCTGAAAAGTTCAATTTTCTGTGTTCTGGCTGTGTTTTCTGTTGCTAATATTTTGTTGTCTCTAAACTTGGTTGTGTGAGAAAGCACGGCATCTCCACCTATGCCTCCATCTTGGTGGAAGTCCCATAGGTTTTTTTTTTTTTATTATTGTTTAAGGGTTCTTAGGATATAATCCTAGCAGTGAAATTGCTGGGTAAACAGGCAAGTCCATTTTTATTTTTTTGAGAAAATTCCATACTGTTTTCCATACTGGTTGTATCACTCTGCAATTCCAACAATGGATTAGGGTCCCCTTTTCCCCACACCCTGTCCAAAACCTGTTGTTTGTTGCTTTGTTTATGATAGCCATCCTGACTGGTGGAAAGTGGTATCTCATTGTGGTTTTAATTTGCATCTCTCTGATAGCTAGCAATATTCAGCATCTTTTCATGTGTCTCTTGATCCTCTGTATGTCTTCCTTGGAGAAGTGTCTGTTCAAGTCCTTTTCCCATTTTTTAGTTGGGTTAGTTGTCTTCTTTTTTTATTTTTATTTTTAAATTAATTTTATTTAGTTATTTTTCAAGTACAGTTTTTTGTCTATTTTTCCCATCCCAGCCTCCCCTGCCCCTTGCTCCCCACCTCCCTCCCATTTCCCCCTCCCTTAGTTCTTGTCCCTGTGTCCTTCCTATTTGTTCCTGCAAATCCCTCCCCCTTTTCCCCCTTAACTTCCCTTCTTTCTCCCCTCTGGTTACTATCCCCTTGTTCTCTATTTCAGTGTCTTTTTTTTTCTGCTTGCTTGTTTGTTTTGTTGTTTAGCTTCCTGTTAAAGGTGAGATCATATGGTATTTGTCTTTCAGCACCTGGCCTATTTCACTCAGCATAATGCTTTCCAGTTCCATCCATGTTGTTGCAGAAGGTAGTAGCTCCTTCTTTCTCTCTGCAGCATAGAATTCCATTGTGTATATGTACCACAATTTTTTGATCCATTCATTTACTGATGGGCACCTAGGTTGCTTCCAGCTCTTGGCTATTGTAAATTGTGCTGCTATGAACATTGTGGTGCATAGGTTCTTTGATATTGATGTTTTAGGATTCTTAGGATATAATCCCAGCAGTGGAATTGCTGGGTCAAAAGGCAGGTCAATTTTTATTTTTCTGAGAAAATTCCATACTGTTTTCCATAATGGTCGTACCAGTCTGCAATCCCAACAACAGTGAACTAAGGACCCCTTTTCCCCACAACCTCTCCAACATTTGTTGTTTGTTGCTTTGTTTGTGATAGCCATCCTGACTGATGTATAGTGGTATCTCATTGTGGTTTTAATTTGCATCTCTCTGATAGCTAACAATATTGAGCATCTCTTCATGTGTCTCTGAATGTTCTGTATGTCCTCCTTGGAGAAGTGTTTGTTCAAGTCCTTTTCCCATTTTTTAATTGGTTTGGGTGTCTTCTTAGAGTGGAGTCATGTAAGTTCTTTGTATATTTTAGAGATTAAACCTTTGTCTGAGGTATCATTGGCAAATATGTTTTCCAATACAGTTGGTTGTCTTTTAAATTTAATACTGTTTTCTTTGGCCATGTAGAAGCTTTTTATTTTTATGAGATCCCATTTGTTTATTCTTTCCTTTATATTCCTTGCTCTAGGGGGCATATCAGTAAAAATGTTGCTGGGTGAAATACCTGAGATTTTCCGTTCAATGTTCTCCTCTAGGAATTTAATGTTGTCGTGGCTTATATTTAAGTCTTTTATCCACCTTGAATTTATTTGGGCGTATGGTGTAAGTCTGTGCTCAAGTTTCATTTTTTTGCACGTACCTGTCCAGTTCTCCCAACACCATTTGTTGAGGAGGCTATCTTTACCCCATTTTATGTTACTGCCCACTTTGTCAAATATTAATTGACTGTAGAGAGTTGGGCTTATTTCTGGGCTCTCTGTTCTGTTTCATTGGTCTATGTGCCTGTTTTTATGCCAGTACCAGGCTGTTTTGATTACAGTGGCCTTGTAATACAGTTTTTTTTTTAATATTTTATTATTTATTTATCTTTAGAGGGGAAGTAGGGGAAGGAAAGAGGGAGACAAACATCAATGTATGGTTGCCTTTTGTGCGTCCCCTGCTGGGAACTGGCCTGCAGGGAACCGGCCTGCAACCCAGGCATGTGCCCTGACTGGGAATCGAACCGCGATCGTGTGGTTCGCAGGCCCGCGCTCAATCCACTGAGCTACACCAGCCAGGGCGTAATACAGTTTGATATCAGGTATTGTGATCCCTCCTACTTTGCTCTTCTTTCTCAAAACTGCAGCTGCTATTCGGCATCATTTATGGTTCTATATAAATTTTTGAAGTGTTTGTTCTATGTCTGTGAAATATGCCATTGGTACTTTAATAGGTATTGCATTGAATCTATACATTGCTTTGGGTAGTACTGACATCTTGATGATGTCAATTCTTCCTATCTAGGAATATGGTATATGTTTCCATTTGTTTGTGTCATCCTTGATTTCTTTCTTCAGTGTTGTGTAGTTTTCTGCATATAGATCTTTTACCTCCTTGGTTAGGTTTATTCCCGGATATTTTATTTTTCTTTTTGCTACATCAAATAAAATTTTTTTCTTGATTTCTGCTTCTGCTGATTCATTCTTAGTATACAAAAATACCTTTGATTTCTGGATATTGACTTTGTATCCTGCTGTTTTGCCAAACTCATTAAATAGTTTGAGCAGTTTTTGGATAGAGTCTATCGGATTTTCCATGTACACTATCATGTCATCTGCAAACAATGACAGTTTTGTTTTCTTCTTTTCTATTTATATGCCTTTTATTTCCTTTTCTGATCGCTGTGGCTAAAACTTTCAGTACTACGTTGAATAGAAGTGGTGAAAGTTGACATCCTTGTCTTGTTCCTGATCTTAGTGGAAAAGATTTTAGTTTTTGCCCATTGAGTATGATGTTGGCTGTAGGTCTTCCACATACGGCCTTTATTATATTGAGGAATGCTCCCTGTATTCCCACTTTGCTGAATGTTTTTATAATAAATGGGTGTTGTACCTTATCAAAAGCTTTTCCTCAATCTATTGATATGATCATGTGGTTTTTGTCTTTGCTTTTGTTTATGTGATGTATTATATTTACTGATTTGCGAATATTGAACCATCCTTGAATCCCTGGGATGAGTCCCACTTGGTCATGCTGTATGATCTTTTTGATATATTGTTGGATGCGATTTGCCAAAATTTTGTTGAGGATTTTAGCATCTATGTTCATCAGCCATATTGGCCTGAAGTTTTCTTTCTTTGTTGTGTGTCTATCTGGTTTTGGAATTAGGATGATGCTGGCTTCATAAAAAGAATTTGGGAGTTTTCCATCCTTCTAGATTTTTTGGAATAGTCTGTGTAGAATAGGAGTTAGCTCTTCCTTAAAGTTTGTAGAATTCTCCTGTGAAACCATGTGGTCCAGGGCTTTTGTGTGATGGGAGTTTTTGATTACTGCTTCAATTTCTTTTGCTGTTATTGCTGTGTTCAGGTTTTCTACTTCTTTTTCATTGAGTTTTGGAAGATTATATTTTTCTAGAAATGTGTCCATTTCCCCTAGGTTTTCAAATTTCTTGGCATACATTTCTTCATAGTAATTTCTTACAATCCCTTCTATTTCTGTAGTATCAGTTGTAATCTCTCCTCTTTCATTTCTGATTGTGTTTATTTGTGTCCTCTTTCTTTTCTTGATGAGCCTACTTAAAGGTTTGTCTATTTTGTTTATCTTTTCCAAGAACCAACTCCTGGATTCAATGATCCTTAGAACTGTGCTTTTAGTCTCTATGTCCTTTAGTTCTGCTCTGATCTTAGTTATTTCCTTCCTTCTACTTGCTCTGGACTGTCTTTGTTGTTGTTCCTCGAGTTCTTGCAGGCATAGAGTAAGGTTGTTTGTTTGAAATGTTTCTATCTTCTTTAGGTAGGCCTGTATTGCTATGAACTTCCCTCTCAGGACTGCCTTCGCTGTCTTCCATTAATTTTGGGTTGTTGTGAGTTCATTTTCATTTGTTTCCAGAAACTTTTTGATTACTTCTCAAATTTCATTCTTGACTCACTCGTTTAAAAGCTTACCATTCAGTTTCCATGATTTTGGTTGTTTTGCGTTTTTTCCTTTGGGGTTGGTTTCTAATTTCAGTCCCTTGTGGTCAGAGAAAATGCTTGATATGATTTCAATGTTCTTGAATTTTTTGAGGCTCGTTTTTGTCCCATCATGTGGTCTCTCTGAAAATGTTCCATGTGCATTTGAAAAGAATGTGTATTTAGCTTCTTTGGGATGAAGGGCTCTGTATATATCAGATAAGTTCATTTCATCTAGGGTGTTGTTTAATGCTGGAACATTTTTGTTGATATTTTGTTTGGAAGATCTGTCCATTTTTGATAGTGGGGTGTTCAAATCTCCTATTATAATTGTGTTGCTTTCAATATCTTTCTTGAAGTCTTCTATGATTTTCTTGATATATTTGGGTGCTCCTATGTTGGGTGCATATATATTTATGATGTTAATGTTTTCTTGGTGGATTCTTCCCTTGAATATTATGAAGTGACCTTCTGGGTCTCTCTTTATGGCCCTTTATTTGAAGTCTGTTTTGTCTGATATGAGAGTTTGTACCCCAGCTTTTTTTTTTTCTCATCCGTTTGCTTGGAAAAATTTTTTCTAGCCTTTCACTATTAGTCTATGATGGTCTTTTGTCCTGAGGTGGGTCTCTTGTAGGCAGCATATGTGTGGGTCATGCTTTGTTATCCATTCAGCTTTTCTATGTGTTTTTATTGGAGCATTTAATCTATTTATGTTTAAGGTTGTTATTGATATGTACTTATTTATTGCCATTTTTGTACCTGTGTTCCTCTCTGTCTCTCTCTCTTTCTTCTTTTTCTTAAAGCAGTCCTTTTAGTATTTCTTGTAGAGCTGGTTTGGTGGCAGCATATTCTTTTAGACTTCTTTTGTCTTGGAAGCTCTTTATTTGGCCTTCTATCTTGATTGAGAGCCTTGCTGGGTAAAGTAGCCTTGGTTGTAGGCCTCTGGTTCTTGTTACTTGGAATATTTCTTGCCATTCTCTTCTTGTTTGGAGTGTTTCCATTGAGAAGTCAGTAGCTAACCTTATTGGGTCTCCTTTGTATGTTACTTCCTTTTTCTTCCCTGCTACTTTTAAGATTCTGTCTTTGTCTTGGAATTTTGCCATTTTAATGATGATGTGTCTTGAAGTGGGCCTCTCTGTGTTCCTCTTGATTGGGACTCTCTGTGATTCCTGGATTTGTGTGACTTTTTCTCGTACCAAATTATAAAAATTTTTTATCCTTACTCTTTGAAATAGGTTTTCTATCCCTTCTCCTTCTTCTCCTTTTCCTTCTTCTCCTTCTTCTCCTTTTCCTTCTTCTTCTTCTTCTTCTTCTTCTTCTTCTTCTTCTTCTTCTTCTTCTTCTTCTTCTTCTTCTTCTTCTTCTTCTTCTCCTCCTCCTCCTCCTCCTCCTCCTCCTCCTCCTCCTCCTCCTTCTGGCATTTCTATTATTTGGATATTATTATGTTTCATATCGTCTTGCATTTCCCTTAAACCCTCTTCATTTTTTCTGAACCTCTTTTTCTTTTCTTCCTATTTTTGGGTGTTTTTCTACTTTGTCCTTCAACCCACTGATCCGATCTTCTGCTTCATTGATCCTGCTTTTGATTCCTTCTACTGTGTTCTTCAGTTTAGAAATTGTATCGTTCATTTCCTCTTGGCGTTTAATGATATTTTGTATTTCCTTTTTCATGTTTATATAGTTTTTATGTTGAATTGATGCACGTGTTTGAAGACAGAAGAGGGGCTCTCTCTAGAGCCCCTCACTATCGATTTTACTGCAAAATGAGCATTTTGGAAGGAGACAGCAGCACAGGCTAGAAACAGGCATGTGCTCTGAGAGACCACTCTCCAAATATGCTTTAAGAGGGAGCCAACTCAGAAGGAGAGAAACAGTGTAGATATCTTTGTTGGACAACCGTTTCTTAGGAAATTTTTCATTCCCCGGTAACATAGACCAGTTTAAACTCCTCACTGTGGGGCTATAAGAGTGGGATGCAGCAGGGGTCTTAGCGTTGTCATTTCAGTTTTTTACTCATGGAGGCCATTGCGATTTGGCTCCAAGTCACTGCGTCCCATCGACATGCATGTCTTAGTGAGCCGCCGCTCTCCTCCTATAGACATACTTTTGAAAAAAACTGTGGAAGTGTTGCTGACAGTGTTTCATAAAGGATACATTTCTGCATTTCCGCTCACTTGTTAGCTGAGACGAGGGTATACTGGGCGGCTCTTTGGCTCACAACCTAGAATAAAATGACACTTCAGGAACATATCGCAGCACGAGGCATAGAAACAGTATGTATTACTAGAGGCACTGTGTGTTTCACCAGATCCTTGGATGGAAGCAGCACATTAACCTAGTGTTTATGAATGCCACAGACAGAGTCGGCTTAAGGCACTCCTCTTAGTGAAACACATTCATTCCCTGGTGATTTGAAAGAGCTCGAAGAATTTGTTACCTTGCCATCAGAAATAAATGCCCTAGGTGCCCGAAAGCAGACTGATAGCGTCGTATTCACTTTGAGATACACGAAACACTTCTTTCCCAGTCAGAAACCTCCCAGGCCATGAATCAGAGATTCTCCGTTCTGTTCTACAGGGCAAAATAAATTTTGGAGGAGACGCTACTGCCTAAGCTTCACTCACTTAAGGTATGCCATGGTTTTGTGAATCTATGCACATGTTTGATGACAGAAGAGCACTTTCAAGATCCCCTCGCTATCGGTCCTATCGCAATGCACGCATTTTGGAAGGAGACCGCAGCAGAGAGCTGGAAACAATCCGTACGCTCTGAAAGACCATTCACCACATCTGCCGGGAGAGAAGGTCCATTCAGGAGGTGTGAAACAGCGTTGATATCTTTGGTTGATATCCCCTTTTATAGCAAATGATTCCACTCCCCGGTAATGTAGACCAGTTTAAACTCCTCACTGCGGGGCTATCAGAATGCAATTCGGCAGGGGTCTTAGAGTTGACATTTTAGTTTCCTACTCAGGGAGGACAGTGCCATTATGCTCCAAGTCGTAGGGTCCCATCTACATGCATGTCTTAGTGAGTTACTGGTTTTCCACCATGAAAATTCTTGTGGGTAAAACTTTGGTAGCGTTGTTGACAGTGTTTCATACAGGATACATTCCTTCGTGTCCACTCACTCGTTGGCTGACACGAGGTTCCCCTTGGTGGCTCCTTGGCTCACAACCTACCAGAATAGTGACACTCCAGAAACATACTGCAGTAGGAGGGGTAGAAACAATATGTATTATCACAGGCACTGTACGTTTCACGAGTTCCTTAGAGGGGAGGAGCACATTGACGAAGCGTTTATGAATGCCACAGACAGAGTTGGCTTAAGACACACCTCTTAGTGAAACATGTCCATTCCCCAAGTATTTGAAAGAGCTTGAAGAATTTGTTACCATTCCATCAGGGAGGAATGCCCTCGATTCCGGAAAGTGGACTGTTAGCATCATATTCATCTTGACATTAATGAAGGTCTTATTTCCCTCTCAGGTATTACCCAGTCCATGAATCGTAGATTCTATATTCTTTTCTTCAGGGAAAAATGACTTTGGAGGAGTCGCTACTGCCTAAGCTTCACTCACTTAAGATACACCACACTTTTGTGAATCTATGCACATGTTCGATGACAGAAGAGAACTCTCAAGAGCCCCTCGCTATTGATCCTACTCCAAAACTTGCATTTTGGAAGGAGAACGCAGCAGAGTGCTGGAAACAACCTGTAGGCTCTGAGAGACCACTCTCCACATCTGCTCAGAGGGAGCCCACTCAGAAGGTGCAAAACAGTGTAGATATCTTTGGTTTAACACCCACTTCATAGGAAATATTTCCACTCCCTGGGAACGTAGACAAGTTTAAACTCCTCACAGCGGGTCTATCAGAGTTTGATGCAGCAGGGGTCTTAGGGTTGACATTTTAGTTTCCTACTCAGGGAGGACAGTGGGATTACGCTCCAAGTCACAGGGTACCATCTACATGCATGTCTTAGTGAGGTGTCGCTCTCCACCCATAGAAGTACTTTTGGGGAAAACTGTGGTAGTGTTGCTGATGATGTTTCACAGACGGTACCTTTCTGCATGTCTGCTAACACGTTGGCTGACACAAGGGCCCCTACGCTCTTCTTTGGTTACAACCTACCACAAAAGTGACACTTCAGGAACATACCTCAAAAGGAGGGGTAGAAACAATATGTATTATCAGAGACACTGTGCGTTTCACCAGTTTCTTAGAGCGAAGGTGCACATTGATCGAGCATTTAAGAACACCACAGACAGAGTCAGCTTCAGGCACCCCTACTAGTGAAACAGGTTCATTCCCAGGTGAGTTGAAAGAGCTCGAAGAATTCATTACCCTTCCATCAGGGAGCAATGCCCTCAGTGCCTGAAAGTGGACTGTTAGTGTTGTATTCACTTTGACATTCACGAAACACCTCTTTCACAGTAAGGTACTACCAAGGCCATGAATAGGAGCTTCTCCTTTCTGTAGTAAAGGGAAAAATAAATTTTGGAAGAGATGCTACTGCCTAAGCTTCACTCACTTAAGATACGCCATGGTTTTGGTAATCTATGCAGGTGTTTGAAGACAGAAGTGCACTTTCAAGTGCCCCTTTCTATCAATCCTATGGGAAAATGGGTTAGGGTTAGTGCTAGGTCTAGGTCTAGGTCTAGGTCTAGGGTTTGGTTCAGTGTTAGTGTTAGGCTTAGGGTTAGGGTTAGATTTAGAATTAGTGTTAGGGTTAGAGTTTGGGTTAGTTTTTGGGTTAGGGTTCAAGTTAGAGGTAGAGTAGGGTTAGGTTTAAGGTTAGGGTTAGTGCTAGAGCTAGGGCAAGGGTTAGGGTGAAGTTTAGGCCTTGGGATAGGGTTACGGTTAGGGGTAGTTTCAGGGTTAGTTTTAGGGCTAGGGTTAGGTTTAGGGTGACTGCTAGGTCAAGGATTAGGGCTAGGTATATGGATATGGGTAGGGCATGGTTTAGGGTTAGGGTTGAAGCTAAGGCTAGAGCTAGGATTAGTTTCAGGGTTAGTGTTAGGTTTAGGGTTCAGACTAGGGCTATTGCTAGGGTTAGGGTTAGGGTTAGAAATAGTGTTAGGGCTAGTGTTGGGGTTAGGTACAGGATTAGTTTTAGGGTTATAATTAGAGATGGGGTAGGTTAAGGTTTAGTGTTAGGGTTAATGTTAAGGCCATTGCTAGGGTTAGTATTAGGGCTAGAGCATCTATTATGGCTTGGGTTAGGTTTTTGTTTAGTTTTAGGGTTAGTATTAGGGGTAGGTTTAGGGTTAGGTTTAGTGTTTACAGTTTGTTAGTGTTAGTGTTAGTGTTAGTGTTAGTGTTAGAATTAGTATTAGGTTTAGTCTTAAGGCTATGGTTAGGTTTAGGGTTAGGGTTAGGACTAGTGCTAGGGTTAGGGTTAGGTTTAGGGTTAGGGCTAGGGATAGTGTTAGGGCTACACATAGCGTTAGGATTAGGGCTGGGGTGATGGTTAGGTTAGGATTAAAGTTAGGGTTAAGGCTAGGTTTAGGGTTAGGGCTAGGGCTAGAGTTAGGTTTTGGGCTAGGGATAGTGTTAGGGTTAGGCGTTGGGTTAGGATTAGGACTGGGGTTAGTGTTAGAATAAGGGTTAGGGTTAGGGCTAGGGATAGTGTTAGGGCTAGGCGTAGCATTAGGATTAGGGCTAGGGTGATGGTTAGGTTAGGATTAAAGTTAGGGTTAAGGTTAGGTTTAGGGTTAGAGCTAGGGCTGGAGTTAGGTTTTGGGCTAGGGATAGTGTTAGGGCTAGGCGTTGGGTTAGGATTAGGACTAGGGTTAGTGTTAGAGTAAGGGTTAGGGTTAGGGCTAGAATTAGGGTTATAATTAGGTACAGGGTTAGGGTTAGGATAAGTTTTAGGGTTAGGTTTAGTTTTAGGGTTAGGGCAAGAATTAGGGCTAGGGATAGGGTTAGGGTTAGGTTTAGGTTTACATTTAGTCCTATGGTTAGGGGAAGGTTTAGGGTTAGGGTAATGTTTACAGTTAGTGTTAGTGTTTTTGTTAGTGTTAGAATTAGGATTAGGGTAAGGGTTTAGGTGAGGGTTAGGGTTAGGACTATTTTTAGGTTTATGGTTAGGGTTAGGGTTAATACTAGGGTTAGGTCTAGGTTTGGTTCAGGGTTAGTGTTAGGATTAGGGTTAGGTGTAGGGCAAGGCTAGGTTTAGGATTAGGGCCAGTGTTAGGGTTAGGGTTATGGATAGTGTTAGGGGTAGGGCTAGGGTTAGGGTTAGGTTTTGAATTAGGACTAGGACAAGGATTAGGGCTAGAAATAAGGTAGAGCTAGGTTAGGTTTAGGGTTAGTGTTAGGGTTAGTGTTTTGGTTCGGTCTAAGTTTAGGGTTAGAATTAGGGCTAAGGCTAGGATTAGGTTTATGTGCATGGTTAGTGTTAGGTTTAAAGTTAGGTTTAGGGTTAAGGTTAGGGTTAGGGTTAGTGTTAAGTCTAGGGCCCATGTTAGAATTAGGGCAATGGCGAGAAATAGGGCTAGGTCGTGGGTTTGGTTCCCAGTTAGTGTTAGGGTTAGGGTTAGGGATAGGTTTAGGGTTAGTGTTAGGTTTTTTATTAGGATAAGAGTTGGAGTTAGGGTTAGGGTTAGAATTAGGTTTAGGTTTAGTGCTATAACTAGGGCAATAGTTAGGTTTATGTTTAGGTTTAAGCTTAGGATTAGGGTTAGTGTTAGGTTTAAGGTTAGGGTTAGGATTATGATCTGAGTTAGTACTAGGGTCAGGGGTAGGATTAGGGTTAGGCTTATGTTAAGGGATAGGGTTAGTGTTAGGGCTAGGGCTAGGGTTAGGATTAGTGCTAGAGTTATTTTTAAGGTTAGGGTTAGGGTTAGGGGTAGGTTTAGTGTTTGGTTAGGTTTAGGGATAGTGTTAGGGGTAAGTCTAGGGTAATGAGGTTTATGGCTAGGGTTAGAGCTAGGGCTAGGGTTAGGGTTAGGTACAGGGTTAGTTTTATGGTTAGCATTTGGGTTAGGGTGAGGTTTTGGCTTAGGGTTAGTTTAGGGTTTGGGTCAGGTTTAATTATAGGGCAAGGTCTAGGGATGAATTAGGGGTAGGGCAAGCATTAGGGCCAGGTATAGGGCTAGGGTTAGGGTTAGGGCTAGGGCCAGAGCTAGGGTTAGGTTTAGCATCAGTGTTAGGTTTAGGGCGAGGTTTAGGGTTAATGTTAGCGTTAGCGTTAGCGTTAGTGTTAGAATTAATGTTAGCTTTTGTGTTAGGTTTAGAGTTAGAGCTAGGACCAGAATTAGGGTTAGGGTTAGTGCTAGAGCTAGGGTAAGGGTTAGTGTTAGGTTTAGAGTTAGTGTTAGTGTTAAAGCTAGGGCTATGGTTAGAATTAGGGCTAGGGAAAGGATTAGAATTAAGGCTATGGCAAGGATTAGGGCTAGGGTTTGGGCTAGGTTTAGCCTTAGCATTGGGGTTAAGGCTAGGGCTAGGTCTAGGGTTAGGTTTAAGTTTAGTGTTAGGGTTAGGGTTAGGGTTAAGTTTAGGTTTAGGTTTAGTTTTTATAAATAGTTTAGCGTTAAAGTTACTATTAGGAGTAGGATTAGTGTTAGGGTTAAAGTTAGGGTTAGGTTTAGGACTATGGTTAGGTTTAGGTTTAGGGTTAGGACTAGGGCTAGGATTAGGGCTAGGGTTAGTGTTAAGGTTAGGTTTAGAGTGAGGGTTAGGCATAGTGTTAGGGCTAGGAGTAGGGTTAGGATTAGGGCTAGGGTTATGATTAAGGTTAGTGTTAGAGTCAGGGTTAGGGCTAGGTTTTGGGTTTAGGGCTAGAGTTAGGGCTAGGGCAAGCATTTGGATTAGGTACACGGTTAGTGTAAGGGTTAGGATAAGGCTTAGGGTTAGGTTTAGAAGTAGGGTTAGGGTTAAAGTTAGATTTATTGTTAGGGTTAGGGCTAGGGTTAGGGCTAGGATTAGGACTAAGGCAAGGATTATGCCCAGGGATTTGGCTAGGGCTCAGACAAGTTTAGGGTTAGGGATTAGGGCTAGGGCCAGGGCTAGAGTTAGGTTCAGAGTAGTATTAGGTTTAGGGTTGGGGTTAGGGTTAGGTTTAGGGTTAGTGTTAAAGTTGGGGTTAGAATTAGGTTAAGGGTTAGTGTCAAGGTTGTGGTTAGGGTTAGGTTTAGGGTTAGTTGTAGGATTAGAATTAGAGTTAGGGTTAAAGTAAGGTTACCTTTAGGGCTATACTTAGGTTTAGGTTTAGGGTTATGGTTTGGATTAGGACTAGGGCTAGAACTAGGGTTTGGGTTAGTGCTAGGGAAAGGGCTAGTGTTTGAGTTAGGGTTACATTTAGGGCTAGGCTTAGGGTTAGAGATAGTGTTAGGGCTAGGGCTAGGGTTAGGATTAGGGCTAGGGTTATGGTTAAGTTTAGGCTTAGGGTTAGGGCTGGTATTAGGTTTAGGACAATGTCTAGGGTTAGGGTTATGGTTATGGTTAGGGCTAAGAATTGAGCTAGGGCTAGGGTAAGGTTTAGGGTTAGGGTTAGGTTTAGAGTTACAGTTACGGTTAGGCCTAAGTCAATGTTTTAGAATTTGTGTTAGGGTTAGGCTTAGGTTTAGTGTTTGGTTTTGGGATAGGGTTACTGTTAGAGCTAGGGCTAGAGTTAAATTTAGGGTTAGGGTTGTGCTAGAGCTACAGCAAGGGTTAGAGTTTTGTTTAGGGTTAGGTTAAGTGTTATGGTTATGGTTAGGGTTAGGGTTAGAAATAGTGTTAGGGCTAGGGATAGGGTTCAGAATAGGGCTAGACTTAGGGTTAAGGCTAGGTTTAGGGTTAGGGGTGGGGGCTAGGGATAGGGTGAAGGTTAGGTACAGGGTTAGTGTTAGGGTTACAGTTAGGGTTAGGGTCAGGGTTAGTGTTAGAGCAAGGGCTAGGGTTAAGATTAGGGCTAGTACAATAATTAGGTCTATGTATAGAGCTAGGGCTAGATTTAGGTTAGAGTTATTGTTAGGGCTAGGGCAGGGGCTAGGGTTAAGTTTAGGGTTAGTTTTAGGGTTAGGGATAGGGTTAGGTTTAGAATTAGTGTTAGGGTTAGGTTTCAGGTTAGTGTTAGGTTTTGGGTTAGGGTTAGATTTAGAGCTACAGCCAGGGCTAGTGTTAGGGTTAGAGTTAGGTCTAGGATTAACATTAGTGTTAGGATTAGTGTTAGGGTTCAGGTTTGGGCTAGGTTTTGGGTTAGGAATAGGGCTAGGGCTAGGCTTAGGTTTAGGTACAGGGTTAATGTTAGGTTTAGGGTTAGGGTTAGTGTTAATGCTAGCGCTAGGGTAAGAACTGGGGCTTGGGCTAGGATTAGGAACAGGTTTAGAATTAGGTTTAGGTTTAGTTTCAAGGTTAGGGTTTGGGGTAGGTTTGGGTTTAGGGTTAGGTTTAGGTACAGGGTTAGGGTTATGGTTAGTGTTAAGGCTAGGGCTAGGGTTAGAATTAGGGTAATGGCGAGACTTAGCATTATGGATAGTTTTAGTGTTAGAGCTAGGCCTAGGGTCAGGTAAAGTGTTAGCGTTAGCATTATGGTTAGGGTGAGGTTTAGGCTTAGGGTTAGGGTTACAGTTATGGTTTAGGTCAGGGTTAGTGTTAAGGCTAGGGCTAGGGTTAGGTTTGGGGCTAGGGCAAAAATTAAGGCTAGGTATAGGGCGATGGCTAGGGAAAGGTTTAGGGTTAGGGATAGGGTTAGCGATAGGGCTTGGTCTAGGGTAAGATTCAGGGTTAGTGTTGTGGTTAGTTTTAGGTTTAGGTTTAGGGGTAGGACTAGGGCTAGTGTTGGGGTTAGGGTTAGGTCTAGAGTTAGGGTTAGAATTAGGGATAGTGTTAGGGCTGGGGGTAAGTTTAGGTTTGGGTCGAGGTTTAGGGTTAGGTTGGGGGCTAGGTCTAGGGTTAGAATTAGGTACAGGGTTTGTGTTAGCATTAGAATTGGGGTTAGGGTTAGGTTTAGAGTTAGGTTTAGGGCTAGGGCTAGGTCTAGGGTTAGGTTCAGGGTTGGTATTAGGGTTAGGGTAGCGTTAGGGATTGTGTTAGGGCTATGGCTAGGATTATAATTAGGGAAATGGCAAGAATTATAGCTAGGGATATATCTAGGGCTAGGAGAGGTTTAGGGTTATGGTTAGGATTATTGCTTGGATTAGGGCTAGGGCTAGAGTTTGGGTTAGGCTCAGGGTTAGTGTTAGGGTTAGGTTTAGAGTTAGAGTTGGGGTTAGGTTTAGGGTTTGGGTTAGTGTTAATATTAAGTTTTGGGTTAGGGTTACAATTAGGGTTACCTTTAGAACTATGGTTAGGGTTAGGGCAAGGGATAGGGCTAGAGTTAGGGTGAGGTTTAGGCTTAGGGATAAGTGAGTTCTTGGACTAGGGTTAGGATTAGGGCTAAGGTTAGGGTTAAGTTTAGGGTTAGGGTTAGGGATAGTGTTAGGGCTAGGGGTCGGGTTATGATTAGGGCTAGAGTTAGGGTTAAGGTAAGGGTTAGGGTTAGTTTTGGGGTTATGTTTAAATTTAGGATTAGTGTTAGGATTAGGATTAAGATTAAATTTAGGGTTAGGTTTAAGGCTATTATTATGTTTAGGGCTAGGGTTAGGGTTAGGTTTAGGTTTATGTTTAGAGTTAGGGTTAGAGTTAGAAATAGTGTTAGAGCTAGGGCTAAAGTTAGCATTAGTGCTAAGGTTAAGGTTAAAGGTAGGGGTAGGGTTAGGTTTAGGGTTTTGGTTAGGGTTATAGTTAGGGCTAGGGCTAAAATTAGGGCTAGGGCAATGATTAGGGATGGCTATAGGGCTAGGTTTAGGGTTAGGGTTAGGGCTAGTTCTAGGGTTAGGGTTAGGTACAGGGTTCATGTTAGCATTAGGATTATGGTTAGGGCTAGGTTTAGCATTAGTGTTAGCTTTAGGTTTCAGTTTAGTGTTAGGTTTTGGGTTATGATTAGAGTTATAGCTATTGCTTGGGTTAGGGTTAGGGCTAGGTTTAGGGTTATGGTTAGGGATAGGGTTATGGTTACGGTTAGGTTTCTGGCTAGGTTTAGGGCTAGGGCTAAGGTTAGGTTTAAGTACAGGGTTAGAGTTAGGTTTAGGGTTAGGTTTAGGGTTAGTGTTAATGCTAAGGCTAAAGTTAAGATTGTGATAGGGCAAGGATTAGGGCTAGGTATAGGGCTAAGTTTAATTTTAGGGTTAGAGTTAGGGCTAGGGCTAGGGTTAGGTTCAGGGTTAATGTTAATGTTAGGGTTAGAGTTAGGTTTAGGGTTATTGTTAGGGTTAGCATTAGGGTTAGGTTTTGTGTTAGGTTTAGAGTTAGAGCTAGGGCTAGGGTTAGGGTTAGGGTTAGTGCTGAACCTAGGGCAAAGTTTAGAGTTAGGTTTACAGTTAGGGTTAGGTTTAGGTTTAAGGTTAGCATTAGGGTTAGGTTTAGGGTTGGGTTTAGGGTTGGGGTTCAGGCTATGTTTAGGGTTAGGTTTAGGGCTAGGGCTAGGGTTAGGTTTAGGTACAGTGTTCATTTTAGGTTTAGGGTTAGGGTAAGGTTACTTTTAAGACTAGAACTAGGGTTAGAATTAGGGCTAGGGTGAGGATTAGAGCTACAGATAGGTTTTGGTTTACTTTTATGGTTAGGGTTAGTGGTAGGTTTAGGGTGAGGTTTAGGACTAGGGCTAGAACTAGGGTTTGGTTTAGGGTTAGGTTTAGTGTTAGGGCTAGGGATAGTTTTAGGGCTAGTCGTAGGATTAGGATTAAGGCTAGGGTTAGGGTTAAGAGTATGGTTTGAGTTAGGGTTAGGGTTAGGACTAGTTTAAGGGTTAGGGTTAGGGTCAGTGCTAGGGCTAGTGTTAGGGTTAGGTCTCGAGATAGTGTTAAAGCTAGGCATAGGGTTAGGATTAGGGCTAGGATTAGTGTTAAGTTTAGTGTTATAGTTAGGGTTAGGACTTTTGCCAGGGTTATGTTTAGATATAGGGTTAGTGTTAGGGTTCGGATAAGCTTAGGGTTAGGTTTAGGGTAAGTGTTAGTGTTAGGGCTAGGGCTAAGGCTAGGGTTTGGATTAGGGCTAGTG
Organism: Artibeus jamaicensis; assembly: GCF_021234435.1. Taxonomy (NCBI): domain Eukaryota; kingdom Metazoa; phylum Chordata; class Mammalia; order Chiroptera; family Phyllostomidae; genus Artibeus; species Artibeus jamaicensis. The sequence continues at coordinate 69,238 of NW_026521951.1, read as the reverse complement.
GAAGGATTATAGCTAGGGATAGGGCTAGGGTTAGGATACAGTGAGGGTTAGGTTTGGTTAAGGGTTAGGGTTTGGGTTAGTGTTAAGGCTAGGGCTAGGGTTAGAATTAGGGCAATGACGAGGATTAGGGCTAGGGTTAAGGCTAAGTTTAGGTTTAGGTTAGGTTTAGTTTTAGGGTTAGGGTTAGGGTTAGTTTAGAGGTAGAGTTAGGTTTATGGTTTGGCCTAGGTTTAGGGTTAACATTAGGATTAGGTTTAGCTTTAGGTTTAGGTACAGTGTTAGTGTTAGGTTTAGGGTTTGGGTTAGTGTTGGGGTTATTGTTAAGGCTAGGGAATGGGTTAGAATTATGGCAAGAATTAGGGGTAGGGCTAGGGTTAGGTTCAGTGTTAGTATTAGTGTTAGGTTTAGGGTTAATTTTTGGGTTAGGAGAAGGGATAGTTAGGATTAGGGTTAGGGCTATGGATAGGGCTAGGGCTAGGGTTAGGATTAGGGATAGGGATACTGTTACCATTAGGGCTAAGGTGTAGGTTTAGGGATAGGGTTAGGGTAAAGTTTAGGGTTAGAAGTACAGTTAGGGTTAGGGCTAGGTTTAGGTTTAAATTTAGGGCTAAGTCTTGGGTTAGGGTCAGGTACAGGGTTATTGTTAGGGTTAGCATTAGGGCTAGGGTGAGGTTTAGGCTTAGGGCTAGGGTTACAGTTAGGGTTAGGGTCAGGGTTAGTGTTACAGCTAGGGCAAGAATAGGACTAGATATAAGGCTAGGGCTAAAGCAAGGCTTAGGGTTAGGTATACAATTAGGTTTAGTGTTAGGGTGAAGGTTAGTGTTAGGGCTAGGGTTAGGTTCAGGGTTAGTTTTAGGTTTAGGGTTAGGTTTACGGTTCTGGTAAGGTTTATGGTTAGGGTTAGTGTTAGAATTAGGATTAGGATTAGGTTTAGGGTAGTTTAGGATTAGGATTAGGTTTATGGTTAAAGTTAGATCACCTTTAGAGATATGGTTAGGTGTAGAGTGAGGGTTTGCTTTAGGACTAGGTCTAAGGCTAGGGTTAAGTTTTGGGTTACAGCTAGGGATAGGGCTAGGTTTAGGGTTAGGGTTAGTGTTAGGCCTAGAAATAGGGATAGGGCTAGGGGAATGGTTAGGGTTATGGTTACAGTTAGGCATAGGGATAGTGTCAGGGCTAGGGCTAGGTTTAGGATTAGGGTGTGGGTAAGGTTTAAGGTTAGTGTTAGGTTTAGGGCTAAGTTTAGGGGTAGGTATAGGGCCAGGTCTAGCACAAGGGTTAGGTTCTGGGTTCGTGTTAGGGTTAGGGTTAATTTTAGAATTAGTGTTAGGGTTAGGGTTAAGGTTAGGTTTTGGGTTAGGGTTAGAGTTAGAGCAAGAACTAGGCTTAGGGTTAGGATTAGGTTTAGAATTAGTGTTAGTGTTAGGGTTAAGGTTAGGTTTTGGGTTAGGGTTAGAGTTAGAGCAAGAACTAGGGTTAATTTTAGGGTTAGGATTAGGTTCAGGCTAGGTTTAAGGTTAGGATTAGGGCTATATCTAGGGTTAGGGGTAGGTACATGTTTAATGTTAGATTTAGGGTTACGGTTAGTGTTAAGTATAGGGCTAGGGTTAGGTTTAAGGCTTGGGTTAGGGCCATGGTTAGGTTCAGGGTTAGGGTTAGGTTTAGAATTAGTGTAAGGGTTCGATTTAGTGTTAGGTCTTTGGTTAGAGTTAGAGTTAGAGCTAGGGATAAGCTTAGGGGTAGGGCTGGGGTTAGGTTCAGGTTTAGTGCTAGGGTTAGGGTAAAGTTTAGGGTTAGGGTTAAAGTTAGGGTTAGGGCTAAATTTAGGTTTAAGGTTACAGCTAAGTCTAGGGTTAGGTCCTAACCCTTACCGTAACCTGAACCCTAACCCTGAACCTAATTCTAGACCTAGGCCTAGCTGTAACACTAACCCTATACCTTGCCCTAACCCTAGCCCTATACCTAGGCCTAATTTTTGCCCTAGCCTTAATTCTAACTCTAGCCCTAGCCCTAACACTAACCTTGACCCTAAACCTAGCCCTAGCCCTAGCCCTAACCCTAAACTTACCCTAACCTTAGCACTAATCCTAATCCTGAACCTAGCCTTAACACTATCCATAACGCTAACGCTAACCCTAACCCTAATCTAACCCTAATCTTAAGCCTAAATCTGACCCTAAACCTAATGCTAATACTAACACTAACCCTAACCCTAGCTCTAGCCCCCAACCTAACTCTAAACCTAAACCTACCCTTAACCCTAAGCCTAACCCTAACCCTAAACTTAACCCTAAACCTAGTCCTAATCCTAAAGCTAGCCCTAGCCCTAACCCTTTCAATTACCCTAACCCTAACCCTGAACCTAGCCCTAGTCCTACACCTACGCCTATCTGTAGCCCTAACACTAACCCCAGCCTTAAACCTAGTAGTAACCTGAACCCTAATCCTAAACTTAACCATAGCCCTAAAGGTAACCATAACTTTAATCCTAACCTTAATCCTAATCCTAACACTAACCCGAAAACTAACTCTAACCCTAATGCTAGCCCTAATCCTAACTGTAGCTCTAGCCCTAACACTATCCCTAACCCTAACTCTTAACCTAAACCTAACCCTAACCTTAGCCCTAGTCCTAGTCCTAACCCTAACCATAATGCTAAACTTAACCATAGCCCCAAACCTAACCCTAACTTTAACCCTAACCCTAATCCATATCCTAACATTAACTCTAAACCTAAATGTAACCCTAACACTAAAACTAACCCTAACCCTAACACTAACACTAACACTAAAGCAAACACTAACCCTGAACCTAACCATAGATCTAGCCCTAACCCTAAACCTAAACCTATCCTAGGTCTGGCCTTAACTTTAGCCCTAATCCTTGTGTTAGCTCTAATACTAAACCTAAACCTAGCCCGAACCCTAACCCTAACACTAACCCTAATTCTAACACAAGACCTAGCCCTAGCCCTAGCCCTAACCCAGAACCTAACCCTACACCTAACCACAGCCCTAAACCTAACCGTAATTTTAACCTTAACCATAATCCTAACCCTAACACAAACACTAACCCTAATCCTAAAAGTACCACTAACCCTAACCCTGATATTAAACCTAAGACTTATCCTAGCCCTACTCCTCACCCTAGCCCTAATTCTAACCCTAGCCCTAGCCTTAACATGAACCCTAATCCTAACCCTAAACCTAACAATAACCCTGTACCAAAACTTAACCCTAAACCTAGCCCTAAATCTAACACTGAACCTAGCTGGAAGCCTAACCCTAACCATATTCATAACCCTGAACCTAAACCTAGCACTAACACTAACCCTAAACTAACCCTAAAACTTGCCCTAGCCCTAGCCCTAACCCAAACCCTAAACCTAGCCCAAACCACAACCCTAGCCCTAGCTCTAACTATAACCCTAACTCAAAACCAAACACTAACCCGAACCCTAACCCTAACTAAAATTCCAAACCTAAACCTAACCCTAACCCTAACACTAACACTGAACCTAACCCTAGCCCTAGCCCTAAACCTAAACCTAACCCAAACCTAGCCCTAGTCCTATACCTAGCCCTAATCCTTGCCCTACCCTAATCCTACTAACCCTAGCCCTTTCCCTAACACTAACCCTGACACTAACCCTAACCTTAAAACTAACCATAACCCTAAACCTAATCCTAACCCTAACATTAATCCTGGGCCAAACCTTAACTCTAGCCCTAACCCCCACCCACAACCCTAACCTAGCTCTAACCCTACCCCTAGCCCTAACACTATCCCTAAGCCTAACCCTAACCCTAAAGCTAGCCCTAATTCTAACCCTAACCCTATTGCTAGCACTAAGTATAACTCTATCCCAAAACCAAACACTAACCCAAACCTGAACCCTAACACTAATTCTAAATGTAACCCTAAACCTAACCCCAACACTAACCCTGAACCTAACCCTAGCCCTAGACCTAGCCCTAAACTGAACCCTACCCTAAACCAAGCTCTAATTCTATACCTAGTTCCAATCCTTGCCCTAACCCTAAACCTAACCCTAGCCCTAGCACTAGTCATAACCCTAAACCTAACCTTAACACTGACCCTAAACCTATCCCTAAACCAAACCCAAAGCCAGTCTTTAACCCTAACCTTAACCCTAGCCCTAGCTCTAATCCTAACCCTATTTCTACCCGTAACACTACCCCTAACCCTAACCATAGCTTTATCCCCAGCCCTAGCCCTAACCCTAACCCTAAATTTAGCCCTTGTCGTAACCCTAATCCTAAACCTAACCCCAGCCCCAATCCTTGCCCTATACCTAACTCTAAAACTAGCCCTAGCCTAAACACTAACCCTACCCCTAACCCTAAAACCTAAAATGAACCCTTTACCTAAATCTAAGCCTAGCCCTAGCTCCAACCCTCACCGTAAACCAAGCCCTAAACCTAGCCCTAGCCCTAACACTGTTTCTAACCCTAACCCTAATTCTAAACCTAACCTTAATGCCAATCTTAGCCCTATACCTAGCCCTAACCCTAAACCTAACCATAAGCCTAGCCCTAAACCTAGCCCTAACCCTCACCCTAGCCCTGGCCCTAGTTCTATGCCTAAACCTAACCCTAAACATAACCTAAACACTAACCCTAGCCCTAGCCCTAAACATTAACCTTGCCCTAGACTTAGTCCTAACACTAACCCTGACCCTAAGCCTAAACCTAGCCCTAACCCTCACATGAAACTGAACCCTAACTCTAACCTTAACCCCAACCCTAACCCTAACAGTAACACTGAACCTAACCCTAGCCCTATTGCTAGCCCTTGTCCTAACCCTTACCCTAACTTTAACCCTAAGCTTAACCCTAACCCTAGCACTAGCCCTAATACTAACCCTAGCTCTAGCACTAACCCTAAATATAACCGTTATTTAACCATAACCTTAACACAAACCCTAAACCTAACCATAGTCCTAGCCTTAGCGCTGAACCTAAACCCACCCCTATCCCTAGCCCTACTCCTAAATCTAACCCTAAACCTAACCATAGCCCTATCTCTATCTTTAGCCCTAACCATAACCCCTACACCTAACCCAAGAAATAGTCCTATCCCTAACCATAAACCTAAACTTAACCCTAACCCTGACCCTAACCCTTACCCTAAGATTAAACTTTACAATAACCCTAATGCTAACACTAACACTAACCCCGTACCTGAAAAAAACCCTAGCCACAGCCCTAATCTTAACCCTAACATTAACCCTGAATCTAATGATAGCCCTAGCCCTAGCCCTAGTCCCAAGCCAAACCCTAACCCTAAACCTAACCATAGCCTAATCCTAACCCTACTCCTTACCCTAGCACTAACTGTAAAAACTAACCCTAACCCCATACCAAAACCTAACACTAACCCTAAAATTAAACCAAATCCTAACCCTAGTTCTAATTTCAGCCCTAGGCCTAATTTGAACCCTACCCATAGCCTTAACACTAAACCTAACACTAACCCTATACCTAAGCCTAACCCTAGCACTAGCCCTAATCCTAATCCTAAATTTAGCTAGAACCCTAACCCTAACCCATACCCTAACACTAACCCTAACCCTAATGCTAAACCTAACCCTTACACTTACCCTAGCTCTAGCACTAACCCTAACACTAACCCTGTACCTAACCCTAAACATACCCTTAACCCCAAACCTGGCCCTAAATGTAGCCCTAACCCTAAACCTAGCCCTAACCCTAACCATAAACCTAACCCTAACACTAACCCTGACCCTAACCCTTACCCTAAGATTAAACTTTACAATAACCCTAATGCTAACACTAACACTAACCCTGTACCTGAAAAAACCCTAACCCTAGCCCTAACCTTAACCCTAACATTAACCCTGAATCTAATGATAGCCCTAGCCCTAGCCGTAGTCCCAAGCCAAACCCTAACCCTAAACCTAACCATAGCCTAATCCTAACCCTAATCCTTACCCTAACACTAACTGTAAAACAAACCCTGACCCTATACCCAAACCTAACACTAACCCTAAAGTTAAACCAAATCCTAACCCTAGTTCTAATTCTAGCCCTAGGCCTATTTCCAACCCTACCCATATCCTTAACACTAAACCTAACACAAACCCTATACCTAACCCTAACCCTAATCCTAACCCTAACCCATACCCTAACACTAACCCTAACCCTAACACTAACCCTAATGCTAAACCTAACCCTCACACTTACCGTAGCTCTAGCACTAACCCTAACACTAGCCCTACCCCTAGTTCTAACCCTAAACCTAACTGAAAATTAACTTGGAACCTAAACCTAGCCCAGCCCTAATCCTCGCCATTGCCCTAATTCTAAACCTAGACCTAGCCTTAACATTCCCCCTAACGCTTACCCTAACACTAACACTAAAACTTAACTTAACCCTAACCCTAACCTTAACACTAACCCTACCGCTCACCCTATCTCTAAACCTAGCCCTAGGCTTAAACCTATTTCTAGCCCTAACCCTAACCCTAACCCTAACCCCAGCCTTAACGCTAACCCTAACCCTAACACTAACACTAACCCTGCAGGTAAACCAAACCCTAATCCTAACCCTAAACCTAGCTTGCAATCTAACCCTAACACTAACCCTAACCCTAATTTTAAACCTAAACTTAATCCCAAAATTAGCCCTAGCCCTAATCTTAACCCTAGCCCTAGCCTTAGCACTATCCCTAACTCTAACCCTAACAGTAAACCAAAACCTACCCATAGCCCTACACTTAACCCTAACTTTAAACCTAATCCTAATCTCAACACTAACCCTAAACCTAAGCCTAACCCTAACCATAACCCTAACACTTATCCTAACCCTAAACTTAACCCTAACCCTAGCCCTGACCCTCACCCTAAAACTAATTCTGACCCTAGCCCTACCCTTAACACTAACCCTAACTTTAAACCTGTACATGAGTCTAACCTGAGCACTATCCATAGTCCTAAACCTAAACTTAGCCAGAACCATAACCCTATCCCCAATCCTAACCCTAACCTTAACACTAACCCTAACCCTGAACCTTTCCACACCTTGCCCAAGCTGTAGCAATAACTCTCACCCTAAACCTAACCCTAGTCCTAGCTCTAAATCTAACCCTAACACAAAACCTAACCCTATCCCTAATTCTAAACCTAACCCTTGCCCCAGCCCTAGCCCTAAACCTAACCCTCACCTAGCCTTAGCACTAAATCTAACCCTAACCCAAAACCTAACCCTATCCCTAATTCTAAACCTAACACTAATTCTAAACTTAACCCTAACGCTAACCCTACCCTTAACCTAAACCTAACAGTAACCCTGAACCTAAACCTAACCATAGCCCTAGGCAAATCCTAACCTTAAACCTAGCCCAAACCCCTACCCTAACCCTAACCCTAACAGGAACCCTAAACCTATCCTAGCCCTAGTCCTGTCCCTGGCCCTAACACTTGCCTTAGTACTAATTCTATCCCTAGCCCTAGCCCTAACCCTAACCCTTACCCTACACCTAACACTAACCCTGACCTTAACTGTAACCCTAAACCTAAACCTAACCCTAATCCTAGCCTTAACACTAACCCTAACCCTAACCCTAAACCAAGCCCTATAGCCAGGTCTAATCTTTGCTCTAGCTCTCTTCTGAACCCTAGCCCTAACCCTAACCCTAACCCTTAGCCTTATCCTAGACCTAAAACTCCTGTACCGAAACATAACCCTGGCCCTATCTCTAACACTAATCCTAACCCTAAACCTCACCCTAACCCTAACCCTAATCCTATCCCTAGCCCTAATCCTAACCCTATCCCTAGCCTTACCACTAGTTCTAACCCTAAAACTAACCCTAAACCTAACCTAAACTAACCCTGAACCTAAACTAAACCAGCCCTAATCCTTGCCACTGCCCTAATTCTAACTCTAGCCCTAGCCTTAGCATTTAGCTTAACCCTAACCATAACCCTAAACCTAACACTAACCCTCTACCTAAACATAACCCTAGCCCTAGCCCTAATCCTAATGATAAACCTAGCCCAAAACCTATTCCTAACCCTAACACTAGCCCTAAACCCATCCTAGCCATAGCCCTATCCCTAGCCCTAATCCTTGCCCTATCCCTATTCCGAAACCTAGCCCTAACCCTAAAACTATCTTTAACAATTACTCTAACACTAAAACTAAATTTAACCCTAAACCTAGACCTAACTCTAGCCCTAACCCTAATATTAACCCTAGCCATAGACCTAGTCCTAACCTGAGCCTTAATTCTTAACCTAACCATAGCCCTAAGGTAACCCAGCTATAACTCTAACCCTAATCCTAACTAACACTATCCCTAACCCTAACTCTTACCCTAACCTTAAAATTAACCCTAACCCAAAACCTAATTCTAACCCAAATCCTAACCTTAATTCCAGCCCACCCTAGCTCTAACCCTATCCCTAGCCTTAACCCCAGTCCTACCTGAAACCTAACCCTGCACCTAACCATATCTCTAAACCTAACCCTAAACCTAGCCCTAACCCAAACTATAAAACTAAACTTAAACCTAACCATAACCCTAATGCTATACCCAACCCTAAACCAAACTTTAGCCCTATCCCTAGCCCTAAACCTAAACCTAACCTTAACCCTAGCCCTAGCCCTTGTCCTAACACTAACCCTAACTCTAGCCCTAACTCTAACCCTAGCCCTAGCCATACTCCTAACCTGAACCCTAACACTACACCTAACCATAGCCCTAAAAGTAACCCTAACCATAATCCTAATCTTAACACTAACCCAAAACCTAACCTTAAACCTAACCATAACCCTAACCCAAACACTAACCCTGAAACTGACCCTAGCCTTAGCCCTATACCTAACCCTAACCCTAAACCTAGCCCTAGACATATAGGTAGCCCTAATCCTTGCCCTAGCCCCGAGCCTATTCCTAGCCCTAGCCTTAAAACTAACCCTGACCTTAACCCTAACCATAAACCTAACCCTAACACTAATCCTAACATTAAAACTCACCCTGTACCTAACCTATCCCTAGCCTTAGCCCTAACATTAAACTGAAACCTAGCCCTAAACCTAACCCTATCCCTAAATCTAACCCTAACACGAGCCCTAATCCTAACACTTGTTATAGCCCTAACCTTATCCCTAATCCTTAACCTAAACCTAACTCTAGCCCTGGTCCTAGTCCTAACCCTAAACCTAATCCTAAATTTAACCATAGCCCTAGCTAACCCTTATTTTAACCCTAACCCTAATACTAATCCTAGCACTACCCTAAACCTAACCCTAACCCTATAACTAACCCTAACCATAACCTAGCCCATAACCCTAGCCCTAATCCTATCCCTAGCCCTAGTCCTCACACTATCACTAACCCTAATGTTATTCCTAAATCTAATCCTCACCTTAACTCTAACCCTACCCCTAGCCCTAGCACTGGTTCTAACCCTAAATGTAACCCTAACCCTAAACCAAATCCTAACCCTAACACTAAACCTGAACCTAACCCTAACCCTAACCATAACCATATCCCTAATCCTAACCCTAAACTTAGCCCAACCCTAACCCTAACCCTAAACCTAACAGTAACCCTAACCCTAATGCTAACACTAACCCTGAACCTAACCCTAACCCTAAACCTAACACTAACCCTAAACCTATCCCTAACCCTATCCTAACACTAACCTTGAACCTAACCCTAGCCCTGGCCCTGGCCCTAGCCCTAACCCTAACCCTAAACTTAAACCTAGCCCTAGTCCTATACCTAGGGTTAGGGTTAGGTTTAGAGTTAGTGTTTGAGTTAGGGTAAGGGTTAGTCTTAGGTTTTGGGTTAGGGTTAGAGTTAGAGCTAGGGCTAGGTTTAGGGTTAGGGTTAGTGTTAGAGCTTGGGCAAGGGTTAGAGTTAGGTTTAGGGTTAGGGATAGGGTTAGTGTTAGGGTTATGGTTAGGGTTAGAGTTCAAATTAGGTTTACAGTTAGGATTAGGGCTATGGATAGGGTTAGGTACAGGGTTAGTGTTAGGTTTAGGATTATGGTTAGGGCTAGTGTTAAGGCTAGGGCTATAGGTTAGAATTGGGGCTAGGGTGAAGATTAGGGCTAGGGTTAGGGTTAGGATAAGTTTTAGGATTAGGGTTTGGGGTAGGTTTTGGGTTAGGTTTAGAGTTAGAGCTAGGACTAGGGTTAGGTTCAGGGTTAGGATTAGTGCTAGATCTAGGGCAAGGGTTAGGGTTAGTGTTAGTGTTAGGGTTAGGGTTCCCATTAGGTTAGTGGTTCGGGATAGGTTTAGGGTTAAGATAAGGGCTAGGGCTAGAGTTAGGTTTAGGTACAGGGTTACTGTTAGGTTTATGGGATGGTTAGGTTTAGGGTTAGTGTTAAGCCTAGGGCTAGGATTAGACTGAGGTCTAGGGCGAGGATTAGACCTAGGGTTAAATTTCAGGTTAGGGTTAGGACTACGACTAGGGATTGGGGTAGAGTTAGTGTTGGGGCTAGGGCTAGGGCTAGGGATGGAACTAAGGTTAGTTTTAGGTTTAGTGTTAGGGTTAGCGATAGTGTTAGGGCTAGGGTTAAAGCTATGGTTAGGGTTAGCATTAGGGATAGTGTTAGGGCCATGGGTAGGATTAGGATTAGGGCTAGGGTTAGGGTTAAGTATAGAATTAGGGTAAAGGTTAGGGTTAGGGTTAGTGCTATGGTTAGGTCTAGAATTAGGGTTAGGTTTAGGATTAGGGCTAGGTTTAGGGTTAAGATTAGGGTTAGAGTTACAGTTAGGGCTAGGTTTAGTGTTTGGGTTAGAGTTATGGGTAGGGCTAGGGCTAGTGTTTGAATTTGGGCTAGGGCAAGAATTAGGGCTCAGGATAGGACTTGGGCTAGGATAGGTTTAGGGTCAGTGTTAGGGTTAGGTTCAATGTTAGGGTTAGGGTTCACACTAGGTTTATGGTTAAAATTAGGGCTAGGGCTAGAATTAGATTTAGGTACAGGGTTATTGTTTTGTTTAGGATTAGGGTTAGGGTTAGGATTAGTGTTAAGGCTAGGTGTAGGGTTAGATTTAGGGGTTGGTTTAGGATTATGGCTAGGGTTAGGGCTAGGTTTAGCTTTAGGGTTAGGATTAGGGCTAGATCTATGGCTAGTGTTAATGTTAGGTGTATGTTTAGTGTTAGGGTTAGGTGTAGATTTAGTATTAGGGTTAGTGTTTACACTTAGTGTTAGTATTAGTGTCAGGATTGGGATTAGGGTTAGGGTTATATTTAGCCATAGGTTTAGAACTATGGTTAGGTTTTTTGGTTAGGATTAGGGTTAAAACTAGGGCTATGGTTATTTTTAGGGTTAGGGTTAGGTTTAGGGATACAGCTAGGGATAGGTTCAGGGTTATTGTTACGGTTATGGTTAGAATTAGGGTTAGGGCAGGATTTAGGTTTAGGTTTTGGGCTAGGAATAGGGTCAGGTTTAGTTTTAGGGCTAGGCTAGAGTTAGGATTAGGGCTAGGGGGAGGATTATGCCTATATATAGGGCTAGGGCTAGGGCAAGGTTTAGTGTTAGGGCTAGGGCTAAGTCTCTGGTTAGGATCAGGGTTAGTGTTAAGGTTAGGTTTAGGCTTAGGGTTAGGGTTAGGACTAGGTTCAGTGTTAGGGTTAGGGTTAAGCTTAAGGTTAGGATTAGAATTAGTGTCAGGTTTAGGGTTTGGGTTATTGTTAGGTTTTGGGTTAGAGTTAGAGCTAGGGCTAGGGTTATGTTTAGGGTTAATTTTAGGGCTAGGTTTAGGGTTAGGATTAGGATTATGTCTAGGGCTAGGGAAGGGTTATCCTTAGCTTTATGTTTAGGGTTAGGGTTGGGGTTAGGTTAGTGTAGGTTTTGGGCTAGGTTTAGGGTTAGGATTAGAGCTCGGGCTAGGGTAAGGTTTTGGTACAGGGTTAGTGTTTGGTTTAGGGTTTGGGTTAGGGTTAGTGTTAAGGCTAGGGCCAGGGTTAGAATTAGGGGTAGGTTGAGGATTAGGGCTAGGGTTAGGTTTAGGGTTAAAGTTAGGACTAGGACTAGGGATAGGGATAGGAGTAGGTTTAGGGTTAGTGTTAGGGTTAGGGTTAGGGTTACTGTTAGGTTTTGGGTTAGGGTTAGAGTTAGAGCTAGGGCTAGGATTAGGGTTAGGTTTAAGGTTAGTGCTAGAGCTAGGGCAAGTGTTAGGTTTAGGTTTAGGGTTAGGTTTAGGGTTAGGGTTAGGGTTACTGTTAGGGTCTGACTAGGTTTAGGGTTAGGATTAGGGCCAGGGTTAGGTTTAGGGTTAGTGCTAGAGCTAGAGCAAGGGTTAGGGTTATGTTTAGGGTTAGGGTTAGGTTTAGCGTTAGGGTCAGAATGGTTTTGGGGTTAGGGTTAGGGCTAGGGTTAGGGTTAGCGTTAGGTACAGGGTTATTGTTTGGATTAGGATTAGCGTTAGGGTTAGGTTTGGGGTTAGGTTTAGGGTTAGATTAGGGTTAGGACTGGGGCTAGAGGTAGGGGTAGGGTTATGGTTAGGTTTAGGTTTAGGGACAGCATTAGTTTTAGTGATAGTGTTAGGACATCTCCAGGGGTAGGATTAGGGCTAGGCAATTTGCAAAGTTAGGGTTAGGGTTAGGGTTAGTTTGGGGGTTAGGGTTAGGTATAGGGTTAGTGTTAGGATTAGTATTAGGGTTAGGGTTTCAGTTAGGGTTAGATTAGGGCTATGGTTAAGTTTAGGGTTCGGTTTAGGTTTAGGCTAGGGCTAGGGCTTTGGTTAGGTTAGGGTTAAGGGTTATGGTTAGAGCTAGTGTTAGGTTTAGAGTTAGGGATAGGGTTAGGTTTAGTGATAGGTTTTTGGTTATGATTCGGGCTATGGCTAAGTTTAGGGTTAGGTACAGGGTTAGTGTTAGGGTTAGGATTACAGTTAGGGTTAGGGTTAGGGTTAGTTTTAGGGCTAGGCTTAGGGTTAGTGTTTATGGTTTGTGTTAGTGTTGGCGTTAAGATTAGGATTAAGGTTGCAGTTAAAGTTAGGGTTAGATTTAGGACATTGTTCAGTTTAGGTTAAGGTTTAGGGTTCAGGCTAGGTCTACAGCTAGGTTTAGTGTTAGAGTTAGGGTAGTGTTAGTGCAGGGTAAGGGTTATTGTAAGGGGTAGGGCTAGATTTAGGGCCAGTGATAGGGTGAGGAGTAGTGCTGGAGATTTAAGTAGTGGTAGAGATATGTTAGGGTTAGGGTTAGAGATTGGGCTAGAGTTAGAGTTAGGTTTAGGGTTTTGATTAGGGTGTGGTTAGTGTTTGCATTAGAGTTATGTTGCCATTAGGGTTAGGGTAATCTTTAGGGCTATGGTTAGGTTTAGGTTTGAGGTTAGGGCTAGAGCTAGGGTTAGGGCTAGGTCTAGGGTTAGGGTTAGGGTTTGGTATTAGGGTTCAGTTTAGGATTAGGGTAGGGTTAATGTTAAGGGTAAAACTAGAATTAGGATTAGGGCTAAGGTGAGGTTTAAGGCTAGGGGTAGGGTTAGGATTAGGGTTAGGGTTAAGGCTAGGGCTAGGTTTAGGGTTAAGTTTAAGGCTATGTTTAGAGTTAGGTTGAGGGTTACTGTTGGGATGAGGGTTAGGTTTAGGGTTAGGGTTAGTGTTAAAGCTAGGGCTAGGGTTAAGTTTAGGACTAGAGAGAGGAATAATATAACTAGAAATAGGGCTATGGCTAGTTATAGGTTTAGGGTTAGGGTTATAGTTTAGGGCTAGAGCTATGGCAAGGGTTAGGGTTAGGTTTAGGGTTAGGATTTGGCCTAAGGGTAGGGTTAGGATGAGGTTTATGGCTAGGGCTAGGTTTAGAGTTAGGGTTAGGTTTAAGACTAGGGCTAGGGTTAGGTTTAGGGATAGAGTCAGTGTTAGGATTAGGGTTAGATTTAGGGTTAAAGATAGGGTTAGGATTAGGGCTAGGGTTTGATTCAGGGTTAGTGTTAGGGCTAGGGCTAGGGTTAGGGTTAGTGTTAGTGTTAGAGTTAGAAGAGGGTTAGTGTTAAGGTTAGGGTTATGGTTAGGGTTAGGGTTATTGTTAGTGTTAGGGTTTGGTTTAAGGTATGGTTAGAATAAGGGTTAGGGCTAGGGCTAGGGTTAGGCTTGTGGTTACGTTTAAGACTAGATTTAGGGTTAGTTTTAGAATTAAGTTTAGGGTTTGATTTAAAAGTAGGGTTAGGATAAGGTTTATGGCTAGGGCTAAAGTAAGGGCTAGGGCGAGGATTAGGGCTAGGGATAGGGCTAGGGCTAGTGCTCAGTTGAGGGTTAGGGTTAAAGTTAGGGTTAGGGTTAGAGTTAGAGTTAGGGATAGGGCTAGGGTTAGGGTTAGGGTTAGAGTTAGGGCTAGGGCAGGTTTATGGTTAGGATTAGGTTTAGTGTTAGGATTAGTGTTAGGTTTATGGCTTGGTTTGCATTTAGTTTTAGGGGTAGGGCTAGGGTTAGGTCTAAGGGTAGGGTTGGTGTTAGGGTTAAGGTTTGGTTTTAGGGTTAGGCTGAGCATGACTGTCAGTACTAGGTTTAGGGCTAAGGCTAGGTTTAGTGTTTGGGTTACTGTTAGGATTAGTTTTTACAAGTAGGGTTAGGGTTTTAGTTTGGATTATTGTTAGGTTTAGGTTTATAACTAGGGTTATGTTTTGCTTTAGGGTTAGGGCTAGGGCTAGGATTACAGTTAGGGTTAGTGTTAGGAGATGGTTAGGATTAGGGTTAGGGTTAGTGTTAAGATTAGTGTTAGGTTTAAGGTTTGGTTTATGTTTAGTATTAGGGTTATGGCTTGGGTTAGGGTTAGGCTGAGGGATTCGTTTAGGGTAAGGGTGAGGGTTAGGGTTACGGTTCAGTGTAAGGTTAGGTTTAAAATTAGGGTTAAGGCTTGGGCTCCAGTTGGGATCAGGGCTAGGGCGATGATAATGGCTAGGATTAGGGCTAGGGCTGGACTAGGTTTAGGGTTAGCATTATGGGTAAGGCTAGGGGTAGGGTTAGGGTTATATTAGGTTTAGGGTTAGTGTTAGTGTTAAGGTTAGGGTTAGAAGTAGGGTTAGGGTTAGGTTTAGTGTTTATGGTTAGGGTTAATGTTAGTGTTAGTGTTAGGATTAGGGTTAAGGTTAGGGTTAAAGTTAGGGTTAGGGTTAGGCCTAGTGCTATGGTTAGGTTTAGGATTAGGGTTAGGGTAAGGGCGAAATGTAGGGCTAGGGTTAGGGTTAAAGTTAGGGTTAGGTCTAGGGTTAGGGTTAAGTTTAGGGTAAGGGCTAGGTCTACGGTTAGGGTTAGGTTTAGGGTTAGTGTTAGTGTTAGGGTTATGGTTAGGGTTAGAATTAGTGTTAGGTTTAGTGTTTATGGTTAGTGTTAGTATTAGTGTTATGGTTAGGGTTAAGTGTAGGGCTATGGTTAGGGTTAGGGTTAGGGTTAGGGCTAGGGTGAGGGGAACAGCTAGGGTTAGGGGTAGTGTTAGGGATTGGTCTAGTGTTAGTGATAGTTTTAGGGTTTTGATTAGGGTGTGGTTAGTGTTTGTGTTAGAGTTAGTTTTCCATTAGTGTTAGGGTAATCTTTAGGGCAAGGGTTAGGTTCAGGGTTACTGTTAGGTTTAAAGTTAGCGTTGGGATTAGGGTTAGTTTTAGAGTTAGGATTTGTGTTAGTTTGGGGTTCAGGTTAGAGTTAGGGCTAGCACTAGGTTTAGGGCTAGGGTTAGGTCTAAGGCTAAAGTTAGGTTTTGGCTTTGGTTAGGGTTAGTGTTATAATTAGTGTTAGGTTTCTGTCTTGGTTTGCTTTTAGTGTTAAGGGTGGGGCTATGGTTAGAGCTAGGGGTAGGGTTAATGTTAGCGTTAAGGTTTGGTTTTAGGGTTAGGCTTAGCATGAGGGTCAGGGCTAGGTCTAGGGCTAGGGCTCGGTTTAGTGCTTGGGTTACTGTTAGGGTTAGTGTTTATAGTTAGGGTTTGGGTTATCATTCGAATTATGATTAGGGTTATGTTTAGGTCTAGGTCTAGCGTTATGTTTAGGTTTAAGGTTAGGGCTAAGGCTAAGGTTACAGTTAGGGTTAGAGTTAGGGGATAGATAGAATTAGGGTTAGTGTTAGGATTAGTGTTAGGTTTAGGGCTTGGTTTACATTTAGTGTTAGGGTTATGGCTAGGGTTAAGGTTAAGTTTAGGGGTAGGTTTAGGATAAGGGTGAGGGTTAGGGTTAAGTTTAAGATTAGGTTTAGGGTTAGATTTAGGATTAGGGTTAGAATTAGGGTAAGTCTTGCACTAGGGTTAGGGGTAAAATTAAGGTTAGGGTTAGGGTTAGGATGAGAGTTAGGGCTAGGGCTAAAGTTGGGATTATTATTAGGGTTAGAACTAGGGCTGGGGCTAGGGCAAGGTTTAGAGTTAGAGTTAGGGTTAGTTTTGGGGCTATGCCCAAAAGGATTAGAATTTTGGGCATAGGATTACACCTACAGCACGGATAAGAGCTAGGGCTAGGGCTAAAGCTAGGTTTGGGTTAGGGTTAGGATTAGGGCTAGGGTTAGAGGTAGGGTCAGGTTCAGTGTTAGGTTTATAGTTAGGGTTAGGGTTAGGTTTAGGGTTAATTTTAGAGTTAGGGCTTTACTTAGGTTTTCAGTTAGGGTTAGAGTTATGGGTAGGGCTAGGTTTAGTGTTAGGGTTAGGTCTAAGAGTAAAGTTAGGGTTAGGTTTAGGGTTAGGGTCAGTGTTAGGATTAGAGTTAGGTTTAGGGCTTGGTTACATTTAGTGTTAGGAATAAGGCTAGTTTTAGGGCTAGGTTTAGGTTTAGTGTTAGAATTAGGGTTAGGGTAAAAGTTAGGCTTATTTATAGGGCTATGGCTAAGTTTAGGGTTAGGGTTAGGCCTAGACCTAGGGTTAGGTTTAGGTTTAGGGTTAGTGCTAGAGCTAGGGCAAGGGCTAGATTTAAGTTTAGTTAGGGTTAGGGTTAGGGTTATTGTTCAGGCTAGGTTTAGGGTAAGGATTAGGGCTAGGGCTAGGGTTAGAATTAGGTCTAGGGCGAGGATTAGGTCTAGTTTTAGGGTTATGTTAATGGCTAGGGCTAGGGTTAGGGTTAGGTACAGGATTAATTTTCGGGTGACGGTTTGGGTTAGGGTTAGGTTTAGGGTTAGGGTTAGTGTTAGTGTTAGGGCTAGAAATAGGAATAGAAGAAGGGCAATGATTAGGGCTAGCTATAGGGCTAAAGCTAGGGCTAGGTCTAGGGTTAGGGTTAGGGTTAGGGCTAGGGCTAGGGCTGGGGTTACGGTAAGGTACATGGTTTGTGTTAGGGTTAGAATAAGGCTTAGGTTTAGATTTAGGGTTAGGGTAAAAGTTAGGGTTAGGGTGAGGTCTAGTGCTAGGGTTAGGATTAGGTATAGGTATAGGTTTAGGGTTAGGGTTAGGGTTAGAGTTAGGGCTAGGTTAGGGTTTATGGTTAGGGCTAGGTTTGGGTTTATGGTTAGGGCTAGGACTAGGGTTTGGTTAAGGTACAGGGTTAGTGTTAGTGTCAGGATTTGGGTCATGGTTAGTTTTAAGGTTAGGGTTTGGGTTACAGTTAGGGTTAGGGTCAGGATTAGTGTTAGGGTTATGGCTAGGTTTAGGTTTAGGTTGAACAATAGTGTTAGAATAAATGTGAGGTTTAGGGTTAAGTTTAGGGTTAGGGTTAGGGCTAGGTTTAGGGTTAGGTTGGTGTTAGGGCTAGGGTTCGGGTTAGGTACATTTTTTGTGTTAGGGTTAGAATTAGAGGTATGGTTAGGTAAGTTGGTGTTTGGGTCAGGGATAGTGTTATTGCAAAGGTTAGGGTTAGAATTAGTGGTAGGGCAAGGATTAAAGCTAGATATAAAAGTGTATTGTTAACTTTATGGTTAGGGTTAATGTTCAGGTTAGGGCTAGGGCTAGGTTTAGGTTCAGGGTTAGTGTTAGGGTTAGTGTTAGGGTTAGGGTTAGGTTTAGTGTTAAGGATAGGTATAGAGTTAGAATTAGGTCTATGGTGAGAATTTGGGCTATGGTTAAGTTTAGGGTCAGGGTTAGGATGAAGTCCAGGGATAGGGGTAGGTTTAGGGCTGAAGCTAGGAATAGGACTAGGGTTAGGATTAGGGCTAGGGCTAGGGTTGAGTTCAGGGTTAGGGTTAGGGTTAAAGTTAGGTTTAGGTTTAGGGATCTGGTTAGGTTTAGGGTTAGTGCTTGGGCTAGGTTTAGCGTTATGGTTAACGCTAGGGTTAGGGCTAGGGTCAAGTTTATGATTAGTGTTAGGGTTAGGTTTTGGGTTAGGGTTAGGGTTAGGTTTAGGGTTAGTGTTAGCATTAGGATTAGGATTAGGGTTAAAGTTAGAGTTAGATTTGGGGCTATGTTTCGGTGTATGGTTAGGGTTCGGGCTAGGTCTAGGTCTAGGGTTAGGATTAGGTTTCGGTGTAGGATTAGGGTTAGGGATAGTGTTAGGGCTAAGGCAAGTGTTAGAATTTGGGCTAGATTTAGGGTTAGGGTTAGGGCTAGTCCTAGGTTTAGGGTCAGGTACAGAATTACTGTTAGTGTTAGCATTAGTGTTAGAGTGATGTTTAGGCTTAGGGTGAGAGTTACAGTAGGGTTAGGGTCAGGGTTTGTGTTAAGGCTAGGGCTAGGGTTAGGATTAGGGCTAGGGCTAGTGTTAGGTTTAGGTTTAGGGTTAAGGCTAGGGTGAGGGTTGGGGTTAAGTTTAGGTTTAGGGTTAGGGTTACAGTTAATGTTAGTGTTAGGTTTAGGGTTAGGTTTAGGGTTAGGTTTAGGGTTAGGGTTAATGTTATGACTAGGGCTAGGGTGAGCATTAGGTCTAGGCATATGGCTAGGGCTAGGGCTAGGGCTAGGTTTAGAGTTATGGTTATGGTTAGGGCTTAACGCTATGGATTAGAGATAAGTTTAGTGTCAAGTTTTGGGTTTCTGTTAGGGTTAGGTTTAGGGCTAGAACTAGGGCTAGGGCTTGGGCTAGGGTTAGGGTTAGATTAGGATTAGGGTTATGCTTACGGTTTGGGTTGGGGTTAACATTTGGTTTATGGTGAGGGTTCACGTTAGGCCTAGGCCTAGGGTAAGGACTAGGGCAATGGTTAGGTTTAGTGTTAAGTGTATGGTTAGGTTTAGGGTTTAGGTTAGCGTTATTGCTCATTTTAGGGCTAGGGTGGGTGCTAGGGCTAGGTTTAGGATTAGGTGTTAGGTTTCATTATACAGTTAGGGTTAGTGTTAGCGATAGGGCTAAGGCTAAATTTCAGGTTAAGGTTAGAGTTAGGATTAGGATTAGGATTAGCAATAGGGTTATGGTTAAGGTTTGTGTTAGGGATAGGGTAGGGATAGAGTTTGGGTTAGGCTAGGGCTAAGGCTAAGGTTAGAGTTAAGATTATGGTTAGGTTTAGAGCTAGGATTAGGTTTATGGTAAGGCTAGAGTTAGGTTTAGGTTTTGCATTAGGGTTACAGCTAGTGTTAGAGTTTATGGTAGGGTAAGAGTTAGAGCTAGGTTTTGGGTCATGGTTAGGGATAGGGTTTGGTTTAGGCTTAGGGTTAGGTTTAGGGTTAGGGTTAGGGCTACGTCTTGGGTTAGGTTTAGGGTTAGGGCTTGGTCAGGGCTAGACCTAGAGGGTAGGGTTAGGTTTAGGTTTTGGGTTAGGCCTCCTTCTAGGGTAAGGGTAAGGGTTAGGTTTCAGGCTATGCTTAGGGTTAGGGTTAGGGCTAGGGCTAGTTTTTGGTCTAGGGCTAGGTTTAGGTTTAGGGTCTAGGCTAAGGCTAGGACTATGGTTACAATAATGATTAGGGTCTGGGTTATGCTTAGGGTTAGGGTTAGTGTCCAGGTTAGGGTTAGTGTAGGATTCTATCCCCGGGTAACTAAACCGGGAAAACTTTAAGTTACTCACTATTGTATTATTAGAGTGTGATTCTTTATAGGTCTTTAAATGGTTATTTTAGTTTCATATTCACTTACACTATTGCTATTCTGTTCAAAGTTACATGGTAATATCTACATCCATGTCTTAGTTAGGCTATGCTTTCCTCCTATAAAAATAGTTGTGGGAAACTTGTGGTATAGTTTCTGACTGTGATTTATAGAGGATATATTTCTGCCTACTAGTTCACTCATTGGCTGAGAGAAAGGTTATACAGCAGCTCTTTCGCTAAAAAACATACCACCAAAGTGACATTTCAAAAATATACTTCAACAGGAGGGGTAAATACAGTATCTATTACCAGAGAAACCAGGCATTTCAACTTTTCTTTACAAGAGTACATTGACAGAGCATTATAAACGCTTCAGACAAAGTTGGCTTAAAACACACTTCTTACAAAGCATGTTCATTCCCCAGTGATTTGAAAGAATTTAAAGAATTCATTACTGTTATATCAGAAGAAAATGCACTTGGAGACAACAAGTGGACTGTTATCGTCACATTCATTTTGACATTCATGAAATGGTTATTTTCAAGACAGGTATTACACGGTCCATAAATCTTAGATTCTCTTTACTTATGTACAAGCAAATATACTTTGGAGGAAACTATAACACATAAGATTACTCACTTAAAATATGCTAGAATTTGACTTCCACCAAGATGGAGGCATAGGTAGAGACACCATGCTTTCTCCCACAACCAAGTTGAGAGACAATAAAATATTAGCAACAGAAAACATAGCCAGAACACAAAAAATTGAACTTTTTGGAAGTCTGATAACAACAAATTCTTCAGCCTGACCGGTAAGAGGGGTGAAACCAGCAGCTGGTGGAGTGGGGTTGCACAGGAAAACTCAGTCAGACAGACTAAGGCATGCAGAGCCCAGGCGTGGGGTTGCAACAGGCGGACACAGTGAGCGACCCAGTGAGCAACCAGTGTACCCAGCAAGGGTGCAGGGCAGCGGGTTGACTGTGGTCCCGCATTCACATGCAGATAGACCAGCAAGGGAGTGGGCGGTGAGATGACGGAACCAAGTAGGCCCCAGCAGCAAGAGGCAGCAGAGGGGGCTGCCATTTCCCCACTCTGACCCCGCCGCCACATACAGTGTCACAACCCAGCTACATGGACAGCCCTGCCCTGGTAAACACCTAGGGCTCCGCTCCTGATACTTAATGGGCGAGAACAGACCAAAAATGACTAAAAAAGACCTCAAAGCCCCAGAGCCCATAAATCTAAGCGACCAAGAAATAACAAAACTTTCAGATGCACAGTTCAAAACACTGGTGATCAGGATGCTCACAGAACTGGTTGGTTACAGTCACAAATTAGAGGAACATATGAAGGCTAAACTAATTGTAATGAAGAGAATTGCACAGGAAATTAATAGTGATGAAGAGGAAACTGGGACTCAAATCAAGGGAGTGGACCAGAAGGAAGAAAAAAATGGCCGAACAGGAAAATATGAAGAAACAAGAATTCAAAAAATGCGGAGAGTCTTAGGAACCTCCAGAACATTTTTAAACGCTCCAACATCCAAATTATAGGGGAACCAGAAGGGGGAAAGGAACAGCCACCAGTGGAAAACTTATTTGAACAAATAATGAAAGAGAACTTTCCCAATCTGGCAAAGGAAATAGACTTCCAGGAAATCCAGAAAGCTCAGAGAGTCCCAAAGAAGTTGGACCAACAAGGAACACACCAAGGCACATCATCATTACATTAGCCAAGATTAAAATGAAGGAAAGAATCCTAGAAGCAGCAAGAGATAAGGGGACAGTCACCTACAAAGGAGTCCCCATCAGACTGTCAGTGGATTTCTCAAAAGAGACCCTACAGACAAGAAGGGGCTGGAAAGAGGTATTCCAAGTCATGAAAACCAAAGACTTACAACCAAGATTACTCTATCCAGCAAAACTTTCATTTAGAATGGAAGGGCAGATAAAATGCTTCTCAGATAAGGTAAAATTCAAGGAGTTCATCATCACCAAGCCCTTATTATATGAAATGTTAAAGGGACTTACCTAAGAAAAAGAAGATTAAAAAGATGAACAATGAAAGGTCAGCAAACTCACAGTTATTAACAACCACACCTAAAACAAAAGCAAACTAAGAGGACAGCTAGATCAGGAGCAGAACCATAGAAATGAAGATCATATGGAGGGTTAGCAACAGGGGAGTGGGAGAAGGAGAAGGGGGGAGAAGGTACAGAAAATAAGTAGCATAGATGGTAGGTAGAAAATAGATAGGGGGGAGGGCGAGAATAGTATGGGAAATATAGAATCTAAAGAACTTGAGACACGTGGTCATAAACTAAAGGGGGGGAATGGTAGGGGAGGGGGTGTGCAGGGTGGAGGGGAATGAAGGGGGAAAGAGAACAACTGTAATGGCATAATTAATAAAATATGTTTTTAAAAATATGCTAGAATTTTATAAATCTATTCCCTTATTTGATGACAGAAGAGTATGTTCAAAAGCCTTTTGCTATCAAAGTTTCTGCAAAACACATATTTCTGAAAGATACTTCAACAGAAGTGATGAAAACAGTATGTATTACCAGAGTCAACTTTCATTTAAACTTCTATTCAAATGAGTTCCTAGTTCTGTGGTTATAAATACCACAGAATGTGTATGAATTAAAGTGGCTTTGAAAAAAAACAGTGTCATTCTGAGGGGATTTATAAGGTTTGCACTGATTTATTCCTTTTTTATCATAGAGAAATGCACTCAGTGACAGAAAGTGAACTGTGAGCATCATATTTATTTTGTCAGCAAGAAAACAAGTACTAATCAGGTATTATGCTTTACCTACTTGTCTTAGTGGGGCTATGTATTTCTGGTGAAAAGATACTTAGGAAAAAAACTGAACACTGAAAGCACATTCAGAGATGACATAGTCCTAGAATAGCATTCTCACATTTGCTGACGGAAAATAATTTCCGCAGCTCTTTTTTTCTATCACACACATGTGAGAATTTATATTTAAGAAAAAGACATCAACAGAGTGCTGAAACGGCACACAATCCATAAATCACTGTTCATTTCATCTTCTACTACAGTGAGTATAGTCAGAAGGCAATGAATAGTGCAGATATCTCTGGTTGGAAACCAGCTTCATTGGAAATGTATCCATTTCTGTGTAACTTAGAAAAGTTCAAACACTTTCCTACTGCATTATCAGAGTGTAATGCTCTAAAGGTCCCAAAATTGTTCATTTAGTTTCATATTAACTTAGACCTTAGCAATTCTGTTCAAAGTTACATAGTACATTCTACACACATTTTTTAGTTATCTGATGGTTTACTCGTAGAAAATTACTTTTTGGAAAACTGTGGTGTAGTTGCTCACTGTATTTCAGAAATGATATTTTTATGTGCCTGCTTTCACTCACTGACTGACAGAAATGTCATTCAGTAGCTCTTTCACTATCAAAATTATAGAAAGAGTGACATTTCATGAAAATACATAAACAGGAGGGGTAAAAACAGTATGTATTACCAGAGACAATGCATTTCCAAGTTTCTTGAGAGGAGTACATTGATGGAGCAAAATAAATGCTGCAGACAGAGTTGGCTAAAGAGCACTTCTCACAAAATATGTTCATTCCCCAGTGATTTGAGAGAATTCAAAGAATTCACTACTGTTAAAACAGAGAGAAATTCATTTAGTGACAAAAGATGGACTCTTACCATCATATTTATTTTGACAACACAAATCAGTTTCTTTTTTACGCAGGTACTACACAGTTCATGGATCTTAGCTTATCTGTTCTTTTGTAGAGAACAAATACTTTGGTGGGAAGTGTACTATATAATACTATTCACTGAAATTACTCTACAGTTTTAAGAATCGAATCAGATATTTGATGACAGATCAGTATGCTCTAAAGCCTTCTGCTATCATTCTTACCAGAAAACACATATTTCTGAAAGATACTTCATCAGAGTGCAGAAAGCAGTGCATACAATCTGAGACACCACGCATTTCACCTTCCAGTAAAGTGAGCCCATTCATAAGGCGTTATACTGTGTAGATATCTTTTGTTGAAAATCTGATTCATACAAAATGTTTCCATTCCCGGGTAAATTACAAAAACTTAAATTACTCACCACTGTATTATCAGAGTGTGATGCTGTAAAGGTCTTAAGATTGTTACTTTAGTTTCATATTCACTTAGACTATTGCAATTATTTTCAAACTTACATGGTATCATGTACATGCATTTCTTAGTTAGGCTATGCTTTCTTCCTGCAGAAATACTTTTGGGGAAACTGTGGCATGGCTACTGACTGCATTTCATAGAGGATATGTTTCTGCCTGATAGTTCATTCATTGGCTGACAAGTCATTCAGCAGCTCTATTGCTAACAAATTACCACAAAAGTGAAATTTCAGAAAACTACTTCTAAGGGAGGGTTTAAAACAATATGTATGAGCAGAAACAGTAGGCATTTCAAATTTGCCTTGGAGGAGTACATTGACACAGCATTATGCATGCTGCAGATAGAGTTGGCTTAAAAAACACTTCTCACAAAACATGTTAACTGCCTAGTGATTTGAGAGAAATCAAAGAATTCATCATTCTTATAACTGAGAGAAGTGCACTTGGTGATGAAAAGGACTCAGCATCATATTTATTTTGACTTTCACAAAACAGTTATTTTCAACTCAGGTACTATACTGTCTATGAATCTTAGCTTCTCTGGACTTTTGTACAGAAAAGACTACTTTGGTGGAAAGTGTATTGTAGAAGATTATTCACTGAATTACGCTACAGTTTTAAGAATCGAATCAGATATTTGATGAGAGATCAGTATGTTCAAAAACCTTCTACTATCAATTTTACTAAAAACACATATTTCTGAAAGATACTTCAGCAGAGTGCGGAAAGCAGGGCATACACTCTGAGACACCACTCATTTCATCTTCCAGTAAAGTGAGCCCACTCATAAGGCAATAAAACTGTGTAGATATCTTTGGTTAAAAACCCGCTTCACATGAAATGTTTATATTCCCAGGTAACTTAGAAAAGTTTAAATTCTTTACCACTATATTACCAGAGTGTGATGCTATAAAGGTCTTAAGATATTCTTACTAGAACACGAAATGAGTGGTGTCTCAGAATGTATGTACTGGTTCTTCACTCTGTTGATGTATCTTTCAGAAATATGTGTTTTGCAGTAAGATTAATAAAGAAAGACCTTTGAACATACTGTTCTGTCATCAAATATTTGATTGGTTCTAAAAACTGTAGCATAATTTTAGTGAATAATCTTGTACAATACACTTTCCACCAAAGTAGTCTTTTCTGTACAAAAGTACAGAGAAGCTAAGACTCATAGACAGTGTAGAACCTAACTCAAAAATAACTGTTTTTGAATGTCAAAATGAATATGATGCTAACAGTAAATTTTTCATCACCAAGTGAGCTTCTCTCTGATATAATAGTACTGAATTCTTTTTTAATTTTTTAATTGATTATGCTGTTACAGTTGTTCTATCCCCCCCTCCATTCCCCTCCACCCTACCCCTCATCCCCACCATTACCCCCCCTTTAGTTTATGACCATGTGTCTCAAGTCCTTTAGATTCTATATTTCCCATGCTATTCTTGCCCCTCCATCTATTTTCTATCTACTGTCTATGCTACTTATTTTCTGTACCTTCTCCCCCCTTCTCCTCCTCCCACTCCCCTGTTGCTAACCCTCCACGTAATCTTCATTTCTATGTTTCCACTCCTGATCTAGCTGTCCTTTTAGTTTGTTTTTGTTTTAGGTGTGGTTGTTAATAACTGTGAGTTTGTTGTCCTTTCACTGTTCATGTTTCTTTAACTTCTTTTTCTTAGATAAGTCCCTTTAACATTTCATATAATAAGGGCTTGGTGATGATGAACTCCTTGAATTTGATCTTATCTGAGAAGCACTTTATCTGTCCTTCCATTTTAAATGAAAGTTTTGCTGGATAGAGCAATCTTGGATGTAGGTCTTTAGATTTCATGACTTGGAATACCTCTTTGCAGCCCCTTCTTGCCTGTAAGGTCTCTTTTGAGAAATCCACTGACAGTCTGATGGGGACTCCTTTATAGGTGATTGTCCCCTTAGCTCTTGCTGCTTCTAGGATTCTCTCCTTCATTTTAATTTTGGCTAATGTAATTATGATGTGCCTTGGTGTGTTCCTTCTTGGGTCCAACTTCTTTGGGACTCTCTGAGCTTCCTGGATTTCCTGGAAGTCTATTTCCTTTGCCAGATTGGGGAAATTTTCTTTTATTATTTGTTCAAGTAAGTTTTCCACTGGTGGCTGTGCCTTTCCCCCTTCTGGTACCCCTATAATTCGGATGTTGGAGCATTTAAAGATGTCCTGGAGGTTCCTAAGACTCTCCTCATTTCTTTGAATTCTTGCTTCTTGACTCTTTTCTGTTTGGCCATTATTTGCTTTCTTCTGGTCCACTCCATTGATTTGAGTCCCAGTTTCCTTTTCATTGCTATTGGTGTCCTGTGCAATTCCATTCATTTCAATTAGTTTCGTCTTCATATATTTGTCTAATTTGTCTGTATAATCAACCAGTTCTGTGAGGATCCTGATCACCAATGTTTTAAACTGTGCGTCTGAGAGTTTTGCTATTTCTTCAGCGCTTAGATCTACTGGCTCTGGGGCTGGGCCGGGCCACTCAGAGTCGCTGGGTTATGACGCTGTATGTGGAGGTGGGGTCAGAGCAGGGAAATGGCGGCACCCTCCACTGCCGCTTGCCGTGGGGACCTGACGGCCAGGTCCAACCGCCCACTCCCTCTCCTGTCCACCAGCGCACAAATGCGCGACCTCAGTCAACACGCAGCCCCGCTGCCCCGCTGTCTCCCCCGTGGTTGCTCGCCTGGTTGCTCGCTCGGTCACTCACTAGGTCCAACCCTGTGCCTGGATTCCGCGCGTCTGGATTCTGCGCCTGAGTCTGTCTGACCGAGTCCTCCTGTGCAACCCTGCTCCGCCAGCCGCTGGTTTCGCCCCTTACCGGTCAGGCTGAAGAATTTGTTGTTAACGGACTTCCGAAAAGTTCAATTTTCCGTGTTCTGGCTATGTTTTCTGTTGCTGATATTTAGTTTTCTCTAATCTTGGTTGTGTGAGAAGGCACGGCACATCCACCTATGCCTCCATCTTGGCGGAAGTCCAGTACTGAATTCTTTGAATTCTTTCAAATCACTGGGCAGTTAACATGTTTTGTGAGAAGTGTTTTTTAAGCCAACTCTGTCTACAGCGTTTATAATGCTGTGTCAATGTACTCCTCCAAGTCAAAGTTGAAATGCCTAATGTCTCTGTTAATACATAGTTTTAAACCCTTACTTTGAAGTATTTTTCTGAAATGTCACTTTTGTGGTAGTTTGTTAGCAATAAAGCTGCTGGCTGAATTGTCAGCCAATGAATGAACTATCAGTGAAAAATATATCCTCTATGAAACACAGTCAGTAGCCATGCCACAGTTTCCCAAAAGTATTTCTGTAGGAAGGAAGCATAGCCTAAGGAATGCATGTACATGGTACCATGTAAATTTGAAAGGAATTGCAATAGTCTAAGAAAATATGAAACTAAAGTAACAATCTTAAGACCTTTACAGCATCACACTCTGATAATACACTGGTAAGAAATTTAAACTTTTCTAAGTTACCCCAGAATGGAAATATTTTGTATGAAGCGGGTTTTCAACAAAAGACATCTCCACAGTTTAATGCCTTATGAGTGGGCTCACTTTACTGGAAGATGAAATGCATGGTGTCTCAGAGTGTAAACACTGCTTTCCACACTCTGCCGAACTATCTTTCAGGAATATGTGTTCCCGTGAGATTGATAGAAGAAGGCTTTTGAACATACTGATCTGTCATCAAATATCTGATTCGATTCTTACAACTGTAGAGTAATTTCAGTGAATAATATTACACAATACACTTTCAATCAAATTATTTTTTTCTACAAAAGAACAGATAAGCTAAGACTCATGTACAGTGTAGTACCTGAGTAGAAGAGAAACTATTTTGTGAATGTCAAAAAAAATATGACGCTGAGTCTACTTTTCATCACCAAGTGCATTTATCTCTGTTATAACAGTAATGAGTTCTGTGAATTCTCTCAAATCACTGGGGAATTAACATGTTTTGTGGGAAGTGTTTTTTAAACCAACTCTGTCTGCAGCATTTGTAATGCTCTGTCAATGTATTTCTCCAAGGCAAAGTTGAAATGCTTAATGTCTCTGATAATACACACTGTCTGAAACCCTCCCGTTGATGTATATTTCTGAAATGTCACTTTTGTTGTAGGTTGTCGGCAAAAGAGCTGCTGAAAGACCTGTCTGCCACTGAGTGAACTAACAGGAATTAATATATCCTCTATGAAACCCAGTCAGCATCTATACCACAGTTTCCCCAAAAGTATTCTTATATGAGAATACTTATGAGAATAACCTAAATAATAAATGCATGTAGATGGTACTATGCAACCTTGAACAGAATTGCAATAGTCTAAGTGAATATGAAATTAAAGTACCAATCTTAAGACCTTTACATCATGACACTGTGATAGTATGATGGCGAGGAATTTAAGCATTTCTAAGTTACATGGGAAGGGCAACATTTTGTATGAAGTGGGTTTTCAATGAACGATATCTACACTGTCTCGCGCCTTATGAGTGGGCTCACTTTACTAGAACATAAAATGAGTGGTGTCTCAGAGTGTATGTACTGGTTCTGCACTCTGTTGACGTATCTTTAAGAAATATGTGTTTTGTGGTAAGATTGATAGAGAAAGGCTTTGGAACATATTCTGTCATCAAATATCTGATTGGTTCTTAAAACTGTAGCGTAATTTCAGTGAATAATCTTCTGCAATACACTTTCCACCAAAGTAGTCTTTTCTGTACAAAAGTACACTGAAGCTAAGATTCATAGACGGTGTAGTACCTGACTTGAAAATAACCATTTTGTGAATGTCAAAATAAATATGATGCTGAGTCCTTTTTTCGTCACCAAGTGCATTTCTCTCAGTTACAAGAGTAATGGATTTTTTTTTATTTCTCTCAAATCACCAGGAAGTTAACATGTTTTATGAGAAGTATGTTTTAAGCAGCTCTGTCTGCAGTGTTCATACTGCTCTGTCAATGTACTCATCCAAGGCAAAGTAGCCTTAGCCCTAACCCTAGCCTAGCACTAACTCTAGCCCTAATTCTAACGATAACGCTCCCCAAATTCTAACCCCACACTAAATCTAACCCTAACCCTAAACCTCACCATAACCCTAAAAGTAACTGTAACAATGAATGTACACCTAGCCCTAACCTTTACCCTAACCCTAGGCAAGAGCTAGTTCTTGCCCAAACAATATTCATAACCCGAGTCCTAGCCCTAACTCTAATCCTAAACAAAATACTTGTCCTAACTCTTACCCTAGCCCTAACCCTAATTCTAACTATAACCATTACCCTAGCCCTAGCCCTTGCCCAAGCCTTAACCCTAACCTTAGCCCTAGCCCTGACCCTGACCATAAACCTAACCCTAATTCTACTCCTAACTCTTGCCCCAGCCCTAATCCTAAACATAACCATAACCATAACCATAATCATAACCATAAACCTAACCCTAACTCTAAACCTAGCCCTAGCCTTAGACCTAACACTAACTCTAACCCTACCCCAAATTTTAACCATAACCCTAAACCTAACCCTTAATGTAGACTTAGCCCTAACCCTAACCCTAGCCCTAAACCTAAGTCTGATCCTAACACTAAACTATACCCTAACCCTAACATTAACCCTAACACTAGTGCTAGACTGAGGCAAAATTCTAACCCTAAACCTAAGCCCAACACTAAACCTAACCATACCCTAGACCTAGCCCTAGTCCTAGCCCAAACACTGACCCTAAAACTAACCTTAACTGTAAGCCTAGCCCTAACCATAACCCTAGCCGTGACCTTAACCCTAAACTCAACCCTAACCCTAACTCTATTCCTAACCCTAACCCTAGACCTAGACCTAGCCCTAACCATAACCCTAACACTAACCTGAACATAAACATAGCCCTAGCCCTAGCCCAAATCCTAGCCAAAAAACTAACTCTAATCCTAAATGTTGCCTTAACCCTAATTCTAGCACTAGCCCTAGCCCTAGTCCCATCCCTAAGTCTGACCTGAACGCTAAACTTATCCCTAACCCTAATCCTAATCCTAGGCCTAACCCTAACCCTAGTCCTAAACCTAAACCTGTCCCTAATGCTACACTAGCCCTAACCCAAACCCTACAAATAACCCTAACCCTAGCCCTAGAGCTAACCCTAAAACTCATCCTAGCCAAGCCACAGACCTAGCCCTAGTGACAACCCTAAGCCTAGCCCTAAACCTAAACCTAACTATAACCAGAGCCCTAGCCCTAGCCCTATTCTTAACACTAACCCTAGCCCTGAGCCTGACCTGATACCT
The DNA here is from genome assembly GCF_021234435.1 of Artibeus jamaicensis. Classification (NCBI taxonomy): domain Eukaryota; kingdom Metazoa; phylum Chordata; class Mammalia; order Chiroptera; family Phyllostomidae; genus Artibeus; species Artibeus jamaicensis. The sequence goes on along the minus strand of NW_026521951.1, from coordinate 38,929 downwards.
AACCCTAACGCTAAACCTAGCCTAACTCTTACTAAAACCCTAGCCCTAAACCAAACCCTAACACTAAATATAACCCTATCCCTAACCCTAACCCTAACCTTAGTACTAGACCTAGACCTACACATAACCTTAACCCTAACACTAACCCTAACCCCATACCTACTCCTAACCCTAAACTTAGCCCTAGCCCTGCCTATCACCATAACCCTGACACTAACCCTAACACAAAACCTAACCCTTACCCTCTCCCTAGACATGAACCTATCCCTAAACCTAGCCCTAGACCTAACCACAACCTAGCCCTAGCCCTAACCCTGACACTAACCATAACCATAACCAAAATCCTAACCCTAACCATAGCCCTAAAACTAACCCTAATCTCAACCCTAGCCCAAGCCCTAACCTTAATCATAGCCATAGCCATAGCCCTAATTCTAACACTAACCCTAGCCAAGCCACAGACCTAGCCTTAGTGATAAACCTAGCACTAGCCCTAACCCTAACCCTAATCTAAACATTACCCTAGTCCCAGACCAAGCCCTAACTCTAACCCTAGACCTCGCCATGACACAGACCCTAAACTTAACCCTAACCCTAGCCCTACCCCAAAACCTAAACCTAACCCTAACTATAATCCTAACCCTAGCCCTAACCCCCCTAATGCTAGCCTTAGCCCTAACCCTAAACCTAGGCATAAACCTGACCATAGTACTAGACCTAATCCTAACCCTAATTCTAACCATAATCCTAACCCTAGCCCTTGCCCTAACTCTAGCCCCAAGCTTCAACCTAACCCTAACTGTATCCCAACTTGTAACCCTAATCCTAATTCTAACCTTAACCCTAAGCCTAACCCCAGCCTTCGTCCTGACCCTTACCCTAAACCTTACCCTAACAATAATCCTGCCTAGCCTTAGCACTAACACTTACTCAGATTCTAACCCTGGGCCTAACACTAATTTTAACCTTAACCCTAACCCTAGACCTAATGCAAACCCTAAACAAAACCCTAACCCTTACCCTGAACCTAACCCTAAAGTAAAAGCTAATCCTAACCCTAATTCTATTCCTAACCCTAACCCTAGACCTACCTCTAGCTGTACCCATTGCCCTAACCCTAAAACTAACTCTAACCCTAAACCTAGCCCTTCACCTAGCCAGAACCTAACCCTAAAGCTAAACCTACCCCTAACCCTAATTCTAACCATAACCCTAGCCATAGCTCTATCCCTAGCCCTAACCCTAATGCTAACCCTAGCCCTAATCCTAATTCTAACCCTAAACGTAACCCTAGCCCTAGCCATAACCATAACCATAACCATAACCATAACCATAACCATCACCTAACACTAACCCTAACCCTACCCCTAACCCTGGTCCTGACCCTGACCCAGAAGCTTACCCTGACCCTCACCCTTATTTGAGTCCTAACACTAGCCCTTGCCCTAACCCTAACCCTAGACCTAGCCAAACCCTGATCACAAACCAAATCCTAACCCTAACCCTAACACTAACCCTAACTCTATACCTACCCCTAAACCTAGACTTAGCCTTAGCCCTACCCAAAACCCTACCCCTAACACTGAACCTAACATGAACCCTAACCCTAAAAATAACCCTAACCCTAGCGCAGCCTAATTCTACCCTAGCCCCAGAACTAACTCTATCTTTAACCCTAACTTTGGCCCAAATTCGAACCCTGACCCTAACCATAACCCTTAACCCGAACTCTAATCTTAACCCTAATCCCAGCCATAGCCCTAGCTCTATCCTAACCAAAGCCCTAATTCTAACCATAACCCTAGACTTAGTCCTAGCCCTAGTCCTAACTCAAACATTAACCCTAGCTCCAGCTCTAACCATAACCCTAAGCCTACCCCTAGCCCTAACCATAGCCCTAATGATAACCCTACCATAGCCTTAACCCTAAACCTAATTCTAACCACACCCTAGCCCTAGCCCTAGCAGTAGCCCTAACCCTAAGAATAACCATACCCCTAGCCCTACCTTGACCCTAAACCTAACCCAAACCCTACCCCTAAAACTAGTCATAACTCTAACCCCAAACCTAAACCTAACCCTAACCCTGGCCATGGCCCTCACCCTGACTTTAAACCTAAATAACCCTAACCCTAATTCCAACCATAACCCCAGCCCTAGATTTAGCCTTAGCCCTAACACCAACCCTAAGCCTAGCCCTTGCTCTAGCCTTAGCCTTAGCTCTAGCCCAAACCCTCACCCTCACCCTAACCCTAGCCCTAGCATGAAACCTAACTCCAGCCCTAAGCCTCATCCTAACCCAAACCCACCTAAAATTCTAACCCTAACCTTAATCCTTACCTAACCCTAAGCCTCAACCTAACCCTAACCTTAACCCTAAGAATAATTCTGAATCAAGTCCTAGCCCTAAGCCTAACCCTGAACTCTAACCCTATCTCTACACCAAACCCTAACTCTATAAGTAACCCTAACCCTAACCCTAGCCCGAAGCCTTACACTAACCCAAACCCTATGCCAAATTGTAACCCTAACCCTAATCCTTATGCTAAGCCTAAATCTAGCAATGGCCTTAGCCTTAGCTGTAGACATGGACTTGCCCTACACCTACCCTGACCCTGACCCTGACCCTAACCCTAAAACTAACCCTAGCTTTAAACCTAACCCTGACCCTAACTCCAAACCAAACCCTAGCTCTATCTCTAACCTTAAGCCTAAACTTAACCCTAGATCTAGCCCTACCCATAACTCTAAACCTAACAGTAACCCTACACCTAACCCTAACCCTAGCCCTAGCTCTTGACATACCCCAAACCCTAACCCTAAAACTAATTCTAACCTTAACCCTAATTCTAACTGTAACCCTAGCTGTAGCCCTACCCCTTATTGTAATCCTAAACCTGATCCTAGCCCTAACCGTAATTCTAATGCTAACCATACCATAACCCTAAACCTGACCCTGACACTAACCCAAACCCTAACCCTAACACTAGCTCTAAAACTAATCCTAACCCTAACCCTAACCCTCACCCTTTCCCTAGCCTTAGCCCTAGCTCTAGCTCTAGACCTAACACTGACCCTAATTCAAACTTTAGCCTGAGCCCAAAACCTAAACCTACCCGTAAGCCTCATGACTGCAAATTTTAAACCTAACCCTAATCCTTACCCTAACCTGAAGCCTCAGCCTCAGCCTAACCCTAACTCTAAATGTAACTTTGGATCTAGACCTAGCCCTATTCCTAACCTAACCCTAACCCTACCCCAAACCCTAACCCTAAAACAAACCCTAACCCTAAACCTAGACCTAACCCTACCCCTAACCCTACCCAAAACCCTAACCCTAAAACAAACCCTAACCCTAAACCTAGACCTAACACTAGCCAAAACCCTAATCCTAACCCTAAGACTAACCCTAGCCCTGGCCTTAGCCTTACCTCTAGCCATATTCTTAGCTCTAGACCTAAACCTTACCCTAACCCTAAACCTAACACTAGCCCTAAACATCAAACTGACCCTAACCTTAAACCATACCCTAACCCTATTTCTACCCCTACCCCTACCCCTAACCCTAGACCTAGCCCTACCCATTACCCTAACCCTAACACTAACCCTAACATTAACCCCAAGCCCTTACCCAATACTAACACTAAAACTAATCCTAATCCTAGCCCTAATCTTAGTCCTGACCCCAACATGAACCCTAACACTAACCCTAAACCTTTCTCTAAACTTTACACTAGCCACAGCCTTAACCCTAAACCTATATCTATCCCTAACACTAACCCTGATTCTAAACCTAAACATAACCGTAGCCATAACCCTAATTCAAAAGCTAACCATACCCATAACAATAACCGTAACCCTAAACCTAGCCCTAACTCTAACCCTAATCCTAGCCCAGGCCCTAAAGCTGACCCTAAACCTTACCATAACCCTCACCCTAATTCTAGCCCTAACACTAGCCCTAGCCATAACCCTAACCCTAGCCCTAACCCAAAACCTAGCCTTAAATCTAACCACAGCCCTAAGATTCACCCTAACCATAACTTTACCACAAATTCTAACCCTAACCCTAATTTTTACCCTAACCAAAAGCCTCACCCTAACCCGAATTGTAACCCTGAATCTAGACCTAGCCCTAACCATAAACCTAGTACTAAACCTTACCCTGAACCTAACCCTAATTCTGTCCCTAACCCTAACCCTAGACCTAGGCCTAAATTTTACCATGACCCTAACCCTAGACCTAACCCTAATGCTAACACTAACCCTAGCTCTAACCCTTACCCAAACACTAAAGCACACCCTAACTCTAACCCTAACCGTAGTTGTAATTCTAACCCTAAACCTTTTCCTAACCCTAACCCTAGACCTAGCCCTACCTATAATCCTAACCCTACTCTAACCCTAACCCTAAACCAAATCTTTATTCTAAACCTAAATCTCACCCTAAGCCTAACTGTAATCCTGAATCTAGACCTAACTCTAAACCTAACCCGAACCCTAGCCCTAACCCTTACCCTGACCTTAGCCCTAACCTTAACTCTAACGCTAACCCTAAACCTAGCTCTAGCCCTATCCCTAGCCCTTATTCTTTCCCCAGCCCTCATACTAACCCTAGTTCTAGCCCTAACACAAACCCTAATCCTAACTCTAACCCTAAACCTAGCCCTAGCCCTAGCTCTAACGCTAACCCTAACCCTAGACCTACCTTAAACCCTAACCCTAAACCTAACCCTAGCCCGAAACCTAAACCTAACATTAACTTTAACACTAAGCCTAATCCTAACACTAACCCTAACCCTAAACCTAACCATAACCCTAGCCTTAGACCTAACCTTCATCCTAACACTACCCTTAAACCAAACCCTAAAGCTAGCACTTACTTTAAACTTAACCCTAACCCTTGCCCTAGTTCTAGCCCTAACCCCAAATCTAACCATAACCCTAGCTCTAGCCCTAACATAAACCCCAACCCTAACCCTAACACTAAACATGAACCTAATTCTAAACTTTGCCCTAGCCCTAGTCCTAAAATTAAACCCTAACTCTTGCCCTAGCCCGAATCCTAACCCTAGCCCGAATCCTAACCCTAGCCCTACCCATAAAACTGCCCCTAACCCTAACACTAGCACTAAACCTAACCCTAACCCTAATCATAACCCTAAAAATTACCCTGAACCTAAACCTAGTCCTAACCCTAACCCTAAACTTTATTCTAGGCCTAGGCCTAGCCCTATATTTAGACCTAATCCTTGTACTATCTCTAATCCTAACCCTAACACTAACCCTGAACTTAACCTAGCCCTAGCCCTATCCCTATCCCTAGCCCTAGCCCTAGCCCTGGCCCTAATCCTTGCCCTAGACCTAATCCTAATGATGGCCCTAGCCCAAACACTAACCCTATCCCTAACCCTAAACTTATCCCTAACCCTAGCCCTAGCCCTAACACTAAACCTAACCCTAACTCTAAAACTAACCATAAACCTAAAAATAACCCTCATCCTAAACCTAACCCTAACCCTAGCCTTAGACCTAACCATTACCTAAACATAGCCCTAGCCCTAACCCTCATCCTAACACTACCCTTAAACAAAGCCCTTACCCATTGAGTTTGGGAAGATGGCGGCAGAGTAGGACAAAGGATTTCGCTTTCCCTTGGAGAGAAAATGGGCTAATCTGCGGAGGAGCACAGCAGACAGCCAACAGAGACCCAGCATATAGGAAGGTAGGACTCCAGAAATTGGAGAAGACTCTGAATGACCAGATGGTGAGGAGAGAGGGCTGCAGGTCAATAAGGTACCAGGGAATGGTGCAGAAGCCGCAGGCCCTCCACTGGGCTGCAACAGGGCACAGGCCATGCCAGGGCCCAGGCTGGTCCACCTCTGTCTCTGGGAGTGCCTCACTCTCTGGGAGCTGAGGGCTGGCAGCAAAGACCTTGGGAAAGAGCCAGTCACCAGCTCCCTCCCTACCCAGTCGGGTGCAGTTTGAAAAATGCCAAGAGAGATCTGTTTGCTTGGAGTATCAGGGAGAAGAGTGGGTATGAAGAAGCAAAATAGAGAGCTTTGATCACATGTGGAGTCTGTAGGCGCTGGCTTGGGAGAATTGAGAATCACCCTTGCATTCTCACATAGCACTGGGAAAGGTTCATGCCCAAGCCATCTGGACCACATAAACCTGGCTGGGGAGGACTTCTGCCAAGATGGAGGCGTAGGTGAGAACACTTTTCATCCTCCCACAACCAAATCTAAAAACAACAAAGTTTTAACAACAATAAACATAACTAAACCATACAGAAAATTGAATACGGAGTCCAGAAATAATGAACTACTCAGCTAAACCAGTGAAAGGGGCAAAACCAGCAGCAGAGCCAGTCAGGCAAAAAAGATCTGAGTGGTGCACAGGCAGCCCAGGGCGCAGATCCCAGGTGTGGGCTAGCTACAGGCGGAACCCAGGGAAGAGGCGCTGCTGGCTGTCTGCAGTTGGTCTCGCATTTGCAGGCAGACAAACCAGTGAAGAGGCGAGTGTTGAGACAGATCTCGCAGGACCCAGCAACTGGCACAGGGTGGCAGACTCACACATTTGTGCTCGGATAAGCAGGTGGGGGCGAGTGGTGAGGCGGACTAGGTGAGCAGAGACCGCTATTGCTCCATCTCTGACCCGGCCCCCACATACAGCGTAACAAACCTGGGACCTGGGTGGTCCCGCCCGGTAAACACCAAGGTGCCTCTCCTCATGTGTAACAGGCATGAACAAATCAAAACATGGCTCAAGAACAACTCAGAGCCCCAGAGCCAATAAATCTAAGCAATAAAGAAATAGCCAAACTTTCAGATACACAGTTCAAAACACTGGTGATCAGGATGCTCACAGAACTGGTTGACTATAGTCACAAATTAGAGAAATATATGAAAGCTAAACTAATTGAAATGAATTGAAATGCACAGGAAACCCATAGTAATGGAAAGGAAACTGGGACTCAAATCAAAGGAGTGGACCAGAAAAATGGAAAAAATGGCCAAACAGAAAAGAGTGAAGAAGCAAGAATTCAAAAAAATGAGGAGAGGCTTAGGAACCTCCAGGACATCTTTAAATGTTCCAACATCTGAATTATAGGGGTACCAGCAGGGGAAGAGGAACACCCATGAGTGGAACACTTATTTGAACAAATAATGAAGGAGAATTTCTCCAGTCTGGCAAAGGAAATAAACTTCCAGGAAATCCAGGAAGCTCAGAGAGTCCCAAAGAAGTTGGACCCAAGAAGGAACACACCAAGGCACATCATAATTATATTAGCCAAGATTAAAATGAAAGTGAGGATTCTAGAAGCAGCAAGAGATAAGGGGACAGTCACCTACAAAGGAGTCCCCATCAGACTGTCAGCAGATTTCTCAAAAGAGACCTTACAGGCATGAAGGGGCTAGAAGAAGTATTCCAAGTCATGAAAACCAAAGACCTACAACCAAGATTGCTCTAGCCAGCAAAGTTTTCATTTAGAATGGAAGGACAGATAAAGTGCTTCTCAGATAAGACCAAATTCAAGGAGTTCATCATCACCAAGCCCTTATTATATGAAATGTTAAAGGGACTTACCTAAAAAAAAGAAGATTAAAAAGATGAACAGTGAAAGGACAGCAAACTCTCAGTTATTAACAACCACATCTAAAACAAAAGCAAATTAAGAGGACAGCTAGATCAGGAGTGAACCATAGAAATAAAGATCACATGGAGGGTTAGCAACAGGGGAGTGGGAGAAGAAGAAGGGGAAAGAAGGTACAGAAAATAAGTAGCATAGACAGTAGATAGAAAATAGATAGGGGGAGGGTAACAATAGTAGGGGAAACATAGAATCTAAAGGACTTGAGATATGTGTTCATGAACTAAAGAGGGGGAGAATGGTAGGGGAGGGGTATGCAGGGTGGAGGGGAATGGAGGAGGGGAAATAGAACAAATGTAATGGCATAATCAATAAAAAAAAGTTTAAAAAAAACCTGGCTGGGAACACACACCCCCACCCCAGGTCAGGACTGTGAATCCTGGGGAAAGTCTGCTCTCAGTGGGGCGCTGAGGAGAGGATCTTGGGAGAGCAATTGTGAGACCGGCTGAGTTCACCAAGAAGGGAGAAAAGCAGCACTAATCGACCCTCAGACTGCTGCAGCTAGTGTGACCAGAAGAAAAAACTTGATCAGCTGGAAACCAACAAGAGTTTTTTTTTTTAATTTAAATAATCTTTTATTTTTTAACTTCACCATTGTTTTATCTTTCGATACTTTTACCCTTTCTCTTCTTGTTTCTTGATTTATTTCTTCTTCCTTTCTATTCAAGCCTACCACTTTTTCCTCCCTTCTGCTGCCTTTTTTCTTTCTTTCTTTTAGACCCTCTCCCCCCACCAAGTGAGACAAAAGACTTGGAATGGTGAAAAGACCGGAGTTGGACTCAAAGAGGGGGCATCCCAACAGTAGAGACAGAGGGACAACATTCACTTTGCTATAACAGAAAAACTACAAGTTACTGCATATTTATATTTTTCATTATTCTTACATTTTTTATTTTAGTAGTATCTCTGTATTCCTCCTCTTTTTGTATAGTCTTCTTTACCTTGGCTGGATATATTGTGTCACTTGACAGGTTTCCCCTGTCCCCTCAATCTTAGTGTATTGCTAATTTACTGTTTTTACTTCCCCTTGCCCAGTTAGCACACTATTGAAAGTCCAACACTCCCTAATCTTGGTATATCATAGATACTGTCATATGATTGCTGCTCTAATATTATTGTAAATAATAGTTGTTGCATGCTGTTGTAAATACTACACAAACCCCTCCCCCCCAGATCTTAGCCCACTACACTGTAGCCTGAACTATAATACTGCAGTGGTTGATCTCTCTCTCACACTATACTTATTTACCATCCCTTATTCTCACTTTACCTCAGAATCTGACCTCCCTCAACCTCACTCCTTTCTGGATCCAAATCACAAGCTTTCCCTCCCCAACAAGAGTCTTATCTTTCTTCCACTCTTCCTGAAAAGTGGCTAGGTGGGTTGAAGATTACAGTTGTCACTGTACATAGTTAGAGGAGCACCTATCTCTTCTCTACTGGCTGCTACTGTAAATATCATAGAATACTCTCCTGCTGTCATTAACCAGTTTGCCTTCCCCTCCAACTGATCACACACACACACACACACACACACACACACACACACACACACAAAAAGAATAGGTGAAAGCGGTGAACACCAGGATACCCAAAGGAAGAGGAGACCCAACAACAAAAAACCCACCAACAGATAACAAAAAAGAAAGGTGAAGGAGGGAGTAAAAACCACACAAACCTCAACACAAGACCTACCTGGAAATACAACTAAACAGCAAAGAAACTTCCCAGGGCAAACAACTGAACACGAGCAAAACAGAATCTTCAAAACCCTGTATATGCAGAAGAAGTAGCTTTAACTCAACCCGCCCTCACCAGCACAGCAAATTAAAATGGGTAAGGGACAGAGAGACCATCAGTTCACCAGCTGGTGGGAAGAACCCACATAAAGAAAAAGACCCAAGAATAAAACAAACAAGCAAACAGAAGAAAAACAAAGACGCTGAAATAGAGAACAAGTGGGCAGCGACCAGAGGGGAGAGGGAAGGGAACTTAAGGGGAAAAAGGGGGAGGGATTTTGAGGAACAAGTATGAAAGACACAGAGATGAGGACTGGGGGGGGATGGGAGGGAGGGGGGAGACCGGGCGGGGGGTGGGGGTGGGATGGGAGAAATAGATTTAAAAAAATGTACTTGAAAAGTAACTAAATAAAAAAAATAATTAAATTTAAATAAGTAAAAAAAATAAAAAGAAAAAGACCCAGAAACAACAAAAAACCAAAGTCAAACTCAGAACCAACGTTAAGGACAGTCCAAGAGCAGCGATCTGGGGACACCCAGAAGACTAAACCACTGAATCTTATAGGTATTATACCAGAGAAGTGCACACCATTAATCCAGAAAGCCAGAAGAAATCAATTTAAGAAGCTGAAGTCAACAAAAACAGCCTCACAAACAATGGGAACACAAAGGAACAACCCCCCAATGAAAGGAAAGGAGGAAGCATCAGAAAGAATGCTACATGAAATAGAGGCAAGTCCACTATCAGATATTGAATTCAAAGCACTGGTTATCAGGAAGTTCAAAGAGCTCACAGTGAACTACCAGAAACTACAGGATAGCTACAATAAACTCACTGCAAAGTATATCAACATGAAAAAGGAAATCGAAACTATCAGCAAGGGACAAGAGGAAATGAAGAATACAATTTCTGAACTGAGGAACACAGTAGAAGGTATCAAAAACAGGCTCGATAAAGTAGAAGATCGGATCAGCAAGTTGGAGGACAAAGTGGATAAAAAACACCCAAAAAGAGCAAGAAAAAGAAAAGAGGCTCAGAAAGAATGAAGAGGGAGTAAGAGAAATGCAAGACAATATGAAATGTAATAATATCTAAATAATAGGGATTCCAGAAGGAGAAGAAGAAGAACAAGGGATAGAAAATCTGTTTGAAAAAGTAATGATGGAAAATTTCCCTAATTTGATGAGAGAAAAAGTCACACAAATCCAGGAAACAGAGCGTCCCAATCAAGAGGAACCCAAAGAGGACCACTTCAAGACACATCATCATTAAAATGGCAAAATTTCAAGACAAAGCGAGAATCTTAAAGGCAGCAAGAGAGAAAAAGTAACCTAGGGAGCTCCAATAAGGTTAGCTACTGACTTCTCAATGGAAACACTCCAAGCAAGAGAATGGCAAGAAATATTCCAAGTAATGAGAACCAGAGGCCTTCAACCAAGGTTACTTTATCCAGCAAGGCTCTCAATCAAGACAGAAAGCCAGATAAAGAGCTTCCAAGACAAAAGAAGTCTAAAAGAATACACCTCCACCAAACCAGCTCTGCAAAAAATACTAAAAGTTCTGCTTTAAGGAAAGGAAGGAAAAGAGAGAGACAAAGAGAAGCACAGGTATAAAAATAGCAATGAATAAGTACCTATCAATAATATCCTTAAATGTAAATGGACTAAATGCTCCAATCAAAAAACATAGAATAGCTGAATGAATAAGAAAGCATGACCCACACATATGCTGCCTACAAGAGGCCCACCTCAGGATAAAAGACTTACACAGACTAAAAGTGAGGGGCTGAAAAAAATTTTCCAAGCAAACAGCCAGGAAAGAAAAAAGCCAGGGTAGCAATACTCATATCAGACAAAATAGACTTCAAAACAAGGGCCATAAAAAGAGACCCAGAAGGTCACTTCATAATACTCAAGGGAAGAATCCACCAAGGAGAAAACATAAACATTGTAAATATATATTCACCCAAAATAGGAGCACCAAAATATATTTAAAAAAATTGCCCTGGCTGGTGTAGCTCAGTGGATTGAGCATGGGCCTATGAAGCAAAGAGTCATATCAGTTCGATTCCCAGTCAGGGCACATGCCTGGGTTGCAGGCCAGGTCCCCAGTAGAGGACACATGAGAGACAACCACACATTGATGTTTCTCTCCCCCTCTTTCTTTTTTTTTAATTTAATTTATTTATCTTTAGAAGGGAAGGGAAGGAGAGAGGGAGAGACATGCCAATGTATGGTTGCTTCTCATGCATCCCCTGCTGGGAATTGGCCCCTGCTGGGCACTGGCTTGCAACCCAGGCGTGTGCCCTCACGGGGAATCGAACTGTGATCTTTTATTTCGCAGGCCCGTGCTCAATCCACTGAGCTACACCAGCCAGGGCTTCTCCCCCTCTTTCTTCTTCCCTTCAACTCTCTCCAAAAATAAAGAAATAAAATATTTTTTAAAAATCTTAGAGGACTTCCAGAAAGATATTGACAGCAACACAATTATAGTTGGGGATTTTAACACCCCACTGTCAAAAATGGACAGATCTTCCAAACAATATATGAAGAAAGATATTGTGGAATTGAACAACGTCCTAGATGAAATGGAATTAACTGAATATATATATATATATATATATATATATATATATATATATATATATATATAGAACCCTTCATTCCAAAGAAGCTAAATACACTTTCTTTTCAAATGCGCATAGAACATTTTTAAAGATAGACCACATGATAGGACACAAAACGAGCCTCAACAAATTTAAGAAAATTGAAATCATCTCGAACATTTTCTCTGACCACAAGGGACTGAAACTGGACACCAATCTCAAAAGAAAATAACCAAAACATTCTAAATCATGGAGATTAAATAGCATGTTATTAAACAACTAATGGGTCCAGAATGAAATCAGGGAAGAAATCAAAAAGTTTCTGGAAACAAATGAAAATGAATTCATGACAACCCAAAACTTATGGGACACAGCGAAGGCAGTCCTGAGAGGGAAGTTCATAGCTATACAGGCCTACCTAAGAAAGATAGAAACATTTCGAACAAACAACCTAACCCTACATCTACAAAAAACTTGAGGGACAACAACAAAGACAGCCCAGAGCAAGTAGAAGGAAGGAAATAACCAAAATCAGAGCAGAATTAAATGATATAGAGAATAAAAGCACAATTCTAAAAATCAATGAATCCAGAAGCTGGTTTTTTGAAAAGATAAACAAAATAGACAAGCCTTTAAGCAGGCTCATCAAGAAAAAAAGAGAGAGAACCCAAATAAACAGACAGAAATGAAAGAGGAGAGATTACAACTGACCCCCAAAATTACAAAGAATTATAAGAAATTATTAAGAAGAACTGTATGCCAAGAAATTTGAAAACTTAGGTGAAATGGACAAATTTCTAGAAAAATATAATCTTCCAAAACTCAATGAAGAAGAAGCAGAAGGCCTGAAAGGACAGATAACAGCAAATGAAATTGAAGCAGCAATAAAAAATCTCCCAAAGTGCTAAGCCCTGAACCAGATGGTTTCACAGGAGAATTCTACATAGCATTTAACGAAGAGCTAACCCCTATTTTTCACAGGCTATTTCAAAAAATCCAAAATGATGGAAAAATCCTAAATTCTTTTTATGAAGCCAGCATCATCCTAATCCCCAAACCAGATAAAAATACAACAAAGAAAGAAAACTTTAGGCCAATATCACTAATGAATATAGACGCTAAAATTCTCAACAAAATATTAACAGATCACATCCAACAATAGATTAAAAAGATGATACACCATGACCAAGTGGGATTCACCCCAGAAATGCAAGGATGGTTCAATATTCGCAAATCAGTAAATGTAATACATCACATAAACAAAAGCAAAGACAAAAACCACATGATCATATCAATAGAGGTGGAAAAAAGCTTTTTGATAAAGTAAAACACCCATTTATGATAAAACGACTCAGCAAAGTGAGAATAGAGAGAGCATTCCTTAATATAATAAAGGCCACATTTGAGAGACCTACAGCCCACATCATACTCAATGGGCAAAAACTAAAATCTTTTCCATTAACATGAGGGACAAGACAAGGATGTCCGCTTTCACCACTTCTATTTAATATAGTACTGGAAGTTTTAGCCACAGCAATCAGAGAAAAAAAAAGGAAATAAAAGGCATCCAAATTGGAAAGGAGGAAACAAAACTGTCACTGTTTGCAGATGACACGATAGTGTACATAGAAAATACTATAGACTCTACCCCAAAATGCTCAAACTAATAAATGAATTTGGAAAAACAGAGGATACAAAGTCAATATCCAGAAATCAAAGGCATTTTTGTATACCAACAATGAAACAGCAGAAACAGAAGTCAAGAAAAAAATCCCATTTGATGTAGCAAAAAGAAAAATTAAATATCTGGGAATAAACCTAACCAAGGAGGTAAAAGACCTGTATGCAGAAAACTACACAGCACTGAAGAAAGAAATCAAGGAAGACACAAACAAATGGAAACATATATCTTGTTCATGGATTGGAAGAATTAACATCATCAAAATGTCCATACTACCCAAAGCAATATACAGATTCAATGCAATACCTACTAAAGTACCAATGGCATATTTCACAGACATAGAACAAACACTTCAAAAATTTATATGGAACCATAAATGACCCCGAATAGCAGCTGCACTTCTGAGAAAGAAGAACAAAGTAGGAGGGATCACAATACCTGATATCAAACTGTATTACAAAGCCACTGTAATCAAAACAGCCTGGTACTGGCATAAAAACAGGCACATAGACCAATGGAACAGAACAGAGAGCCCAGAAATTAACCCAAATTTCTATGGCCAATTACTATTCGACAAAGGGGGCAGTAACATAAAATGGAGTAAAGATAGCCTCTTCAACAAATGCCATTGGGAGAACTGGACAGCTACGTGCAAAGAAAATGAAACTTGAGCACCGAGTTACACCATACACCAAAATAAATTCAAGGTGGATAAAAGACTTAAATATAAGCCATGACACCATTAAAGTCCTAGAGGAGAATATTGGCAAGAAAATCTCAGATACTTCATGCAGCAACTTTTTTACTGATATGTTCCCCAGAGCAAGGTACATAAAGGAAAGAATAAACAAATGGGATGTCATCAAAATAAAAAGCTTTTTCACAGCTAAAGAAAACAGTATGAAAATAAAAAGAGATTTAACTTTAAGGGAAATCATATTTGCCAATGATACCTCAGACAAGGGTTTAATCTCCAAAATATACAGAGAATTTACACAACCCCACTCTAAGAACCCAAGCAACCCAATTAATAAATGGGCAAAGGACTTGAACAGACACTTCTTCAAGGAGGACATACAGAGGATCCAGAGACACATGAAAAGATGCTCAATATCACTAGCTATCAGAGAGATGCAAATTAAAACCACAATGAGATACCACTTTACACCAGTCAGAATGGCCATCATAAACAAAGCAACAAAAAATAAGTGTTGGAGAGGTCTTGGAGAAGAGGGGACCCTCATCCATTTTTGGTGGGATTGCAGACTGGTACAACCACCATGGAAAACAGCATGGAATTTTATTAAAAAAACAAAAACTAAAAATGGACCTACCTTTTGATCCAGCAATTCCACTGCTGGGATTATATCCTAAGAACCCTAAAACATCAATCCAAAAGAACCTATGTACCCCAATGTTCATAACAGCACAATTTACAATAGCCAAAATCTGGAAGCAACCTCGGTGTCCATCAGTAAATGAATGCATCAAAAAACTATGGTACATATACACAATGGAATTCTATGCAGGAGGAAGAAAGAAGGAGCTCCTACCCTTTGCGACAGCATGGATGGAACTGGAAAGTATTATGGTGAGTGAAATAAGCCAGATGGTGAAAGACAAATACCATATGATCTCACCTTTAATAGAAAGCTAAACAACTAAACAAACAAGCAAGCAAAATAAAAACAAAGACACTGAAACACTGAAATGGAGAACAAGGGGACAGTGACCAGAGGGAAGAGGGGAGGGAATTTCAGGGGAAAAGGGGGAAGGATTTACAGGAACTAGTATAAAGGACACATGAACAACAACTAAGGGGGGTGGAAATGGGAGGGAGGTGGAGACCCCTGGGTGTGGGGTGGCTGAGCCCGGTGTAAAAAACAGAAAACTGTACTTGAACAATAATTAAATGAGTTTAAAAATTTAAAAAAAACCATCAGCCTAACACTTACCTTAAACCTAACCCTTATACTTGTCCTAGCCCTGGCCCTAACCCTAAACCAACCCTTGACACTTACCATGACCTAATGCTAGACAAAACCCTAACGCTAACACTAACTTTAGCCCTAACACTTATCCTCACCCAAAAACTAAAGCAAAGCCTAAGCCTAACCTGAACAGTGGTCCTAACCCTAACACAAACTCTATTTCTAACCCTAACACTAGACCTAGCCCTAACACTTACCATGACCCTAATGCTAGTCCAAAACCTAACACAAAACCTAATCCTAACCCTACTCCTAACCCTAACCTTAGCCCTAGACTTAGCCCTACCTCAGTCTATAAACTGACCACAAGACCCAACCCTCATCCTAACCCTACCCCTAACCATACCCCTAACACTAGCCCCACGCCTCTCCCTAAACCTAACGCTTTCCCAAAATCTAACCCAAACCCTAATTCTTAGCCTAACCCTAAGCCTCACACTAACCCTAATTCTAACACTTACCCTGACACTAAACCTAAACAAAACCCTAATTATAGCCCTATCTCTAACCCTAAACTAACCCTAACCCTAGCTCAAGCTCTAGCCTAAACCCTAACCCTAAACTTGACACTAACCCTACCTTTAATCCTAACCCTAACCCTAAACCTGGCCTTAGCCTTAGCCTAGCTCCAGCCATACCCCGAGCCCTAGCCCTAAACCTGACCCCAAACCAAATTCTAATTCTATCTTGAACCTTATTTCTAATTCTAACCCTAGCCCTAGCCCTAGAACTAACTTTGACCCTATCTATAGCCCTTACCCTAACCCTAATCGTAACTCTAACACTAGTCCTAACTCTAACCATAACCCTAATCCTAGCCCTAGCCCAAACCCTAACCTTAACACTACCCCTAACCCTAAAAATAGCCCAAGCCCTAGCCATAACTCTAACCCATGCAAAGCCCTAGCTCTACCCTTGTGATCAGGCTCACCCTAACCCAAAACCTAGCCCAACACTTAACCCTATCCCTAGCTCTATACCTAAACATAATTCTAACCATAACCCTAGTGGTAGCCCTAGCCCTAGCCCTAGCCCTAACCCTAACCCTAAACCTAGGACTAACCCTAGCCCAAATCCAAACCTTAAACCTAATTCTAACCCTACCCCTTATCCTAACACTAACCCTAAGACTAGCCCTAGCTTAGCTCTATACTAGCTATAGCCCAAGCCCTGAACACAACCCTAACCCTAACCCTAACCCTAGCCTCAGCCGTAGTCCTAGCACTAGATCTAACTGTAGCCCTAACCCTAATACTCACCCTACCACAAATTCTAACCCTAACCCTAAATCAATCCTAAACCTAAGCCTCACCCTTACTCTAACCCTAACGGGAACAATGAATCTATACCTAGGTCTAACACAAATCCTAAACCAGACTGAAGCCCTAGTTCCAGCCATAACCCTAACCCTAACCCTAACCCTAGCCCTAACCCTTACCATGTCCCGAACCCTAAAACTAACCCTAACCCTAACACTAACCCTAGCCCTAACACTTAGACTGACCCAAAACCTAAAGAACACCCTAACCCTAACCTTAACTGAGGCACTAAACCTAACACTAACCCTAGCCCTAAACTTTACACTGACCCAAACCCTAAAGAACTCCCTAACCCTAACCCTAAACTTAACTGTAGCACTAACCCTAAACCTAACCCTAGCCCTAACCCTAGACCTAGCCCTACCCATAACCCTAACCCAAACACTAATTCTGACCCTAATTCTAACCCTAGCCCTAACCCTAGTCCAAATCCTAACTCTATACCTAATCCACCCCTACGATAACTCTAAACCTAACCCTAGCCCTAGGCTTAAATCTAGCTCTAGCCATAGACCTAGGCCTGGCCCTAACCCTGACCCTAACCCTAAACCTAACCCTAGCCCTAATCCTGACACTGACCCATCCCTAAGCCAAAACCTAACCCAATTACTAACCTTAATCCTAGACCTAGCCTTAGCCCTACCCATAACCATATCCATAACACTAACCCCAAACCTAGCCCTAGACCTAGCCCTAAGCCTAACCATAAACCTAAACCTAACCCTAACCCTAACCCTACCTGAGCCCTAGCCCTAAGCCTAAATCTAACCCTAACGCTATCCCAAATTCTAACCCTAACCCTAATCCTTAGCCTAACCCTAAGCCACACCCTAACCCTAACTCTGACTGTAACAATGAATTTAGACCTAGCTTTAACACCAATCATAACCCTAAATGTAGCCCTAGCCCCAGCTAAAACCCTAACCCTAACCCTAGCCCTAACTGTAGCACTAGTCCTAATCCTAAACCTAACTCTAACCCGAACCCTAACCCTAACACTAGCACAAGCCCTGGCTGTAGCCCTAACCCTAGCCTTAGCCCTAGCTCTAGCTCTAAAATTACCCTAAACTAAATTAACCCTGACCCTAAACTAACCCTAAACTAATCCTAACCCTAATCCTAACACTAAACCTAGTCCTAACTCTTACACTAATCTTAACCCTAACCCTACCCAAACCCTGGCCATGGCCCTAACCCTGACCCTAAACCCAGCAATAACCCGAACCTTAATTCAAACCATAATCCCTTCCCTAGGTCTAGTGATAGTGCTAACCATAACCCTAACCCTAATTCTAACACTAGCTTTAATGCTAATCCTAAACCTAACCCTAACCCTAAAAATTATCATAACCCTAACCCTAAACCCAACCATTGCCCTAGCCTTAGACCTAGCTCTAGCTTTGGCCCTAGCCCTGGCCCTAACCTAACCTCAACGCTAAACCTAGAACTAGCCATAATGATAACCCTAGCCCTAGCCCTAAACCTAAACCTAACCTTCACTCTAACCCTAGCCCTAAGCCTTGCCATAGCTATAAACCTAATCCTAACCCTAACCCTAGCACTAGCCCTAACCCAAACCCTAACCATTATGATAACCCTAACTCCAACCTTAACTTTTGTTCCAGCCTTAGCCCTAGCTCTAGCTCAAGCTCTAGCTCTAGACCTAACCCTCACCCTAATGCTAGACATAGCCCCAGACCTAACCCTAGCCCTAAGTTTCACCCTAACCCTAACCCACCTCAAATTCTAATCCTAAAGCTAATCCTTACCCTAACCCTAAGCCTCACCCTAACCCTAACCATAACGCTAAGGGTAACTCTGTATCTAAACCATGCTCTAACCCTAATTCTAACCCTAACCCTAAATAAAACTATAGCCCTAAGCCTCACCCTAACCCTAACCCTACACCTAATTCTAACCCTAACCCTAACCCTTACCCTAAGCCTAACCCTATCCAAAGCCTTAGCCCGAGCTGTAGCCATATACCTAGCCTTTGACCTACCCTTGACCCTAACCCTAAGCCTAAACATAGCCCTAAACCTAACACTGACTCTAATCCTACACCAAAACCTAACCCTAACCTTAGACTTAGCACTACCTATATCCGAACCCTAACCTAATCCTAACCCTAAACCTAAAACTAGACTTAGCCCTTGCCAAAACCCTAACCCTAAAACTAACCCTAACCATAGCCCTAACCCCAGTCCCAGCCCTTACCCTAACCCTAACACTAACTCGAACTCGAACCATAGTCCAAGCTTTAGCCCATACGCTAACACTAAACCTAACCCCAAACCTATTCCTCGCTATAACCATAACCCTACCCCTAAACCTATTTCTACTCCTAATCCTAGACTTAACTCTAGCCCTACCCCAAACCCTAAGCTAAACCTAATCCTAACTCTACAGCTTGTCCTAAACTTAACCCTAGCTCCAGACCTAACCCTGACCCTAACCCTAACCCTAACCCTAAACTGACACCTAGTTCTACCCCTAACCCTAATTATAACCATAACTCTAGCCCTAGCCCTAGCACTGGCCCTATCCCGAATCCTAAGCCTAACCATAACTCTAACCCAAATCCTAATTCTAGCCCTAACACTCATTCTTACACTAACCCTGAACCTAATCCTTACCCTAGCCCTAATCCTAACCTTAATCATAAACATATCAATAAACATAACCCTAACCCTACCCCCAGCATTACACCTAGCCCTAGCAATACCTCTTGTCTGAACCCTAACCCTAACCCAACCCCAAAATTTAATCATAACCCTAAATGTTACCCTAACTCTAAGCCTCACCCTAACTGTAACCCTAAGTGTAACAATAAATATAGACCTGGCTCTAACCCTATTCTGAATTCTATCTGTAGTCATAGCCCCCCCAAAAACCCTAACCCTAACTTTAGCCCTAACCCATACCATGACCTTAACACTAAACCAAAACCTACCACTAACCCTAAGCCTAGCCCTAGCCTTTACCCTTACCCAAAGCCTAAAACACAACCTAACCCTAACCCTACACTTTGTCCTAGTGTTAGCCCTAGCTCTAGCTCTAGCCCTAACCCTCAGCCTAACCCTAACTCGAGCCCTACCCCGAAACCTAACCCTAGTCATAAGCCTCACCCTAAACCTAACCCATCCCAAATTTTAAACCTAACCCAAACCTCAGACTAACCCTAACCCTAACCCTAACTCTGAATCTAGCCCTAGCCCTAACCCTAACCCTAAACTTAGCCCAAACCCTAAAACAAACCCTAACCCTAGACCTAACCCTAGCCAAAACCCAAATTCTTACCCTTAGACTAACCCTAGCCCTAGCGTTAGCCCTGCCTCTAGCCATATTCCTAGCCCTAGACCCAAACCTTACCCTAACACTAAACCTAACCCTAGCCCTAAACCTTAACCTTAACCTGACCCTAACCTTAAACCATACCCTAACCCTATCTTTAACCCTAACCTTAATCCTAAACCTAGACCTACACCTAGGCTTACCCAGAACCCTAACCCCATCCCTAACCCGAACCCTAATTACCATACTCTGGCCCTAGCCCTTGCCCTAGCCCTAATCTGTACAATAACCCTAGCCCTAGCCCTGACCTAAAACCTAACACTCATGCTAACCATAAGCCTAACTCTAACCATAGTTCTAGCCTTAATCCTAGCTCTATCCTAGCCCTAGCCCTAATTCTAACAATAACCCTCAGCCTAGCCCTAGCTCTAGCCCTAACCCTAGCCCTAACCCTAACTCTAACCCTAGCCCCAGGCCTAACCCTAACCGTAGCCCTAAAATTCAGCATAACCCTAAGTTTACCACAAATTCTAAACCTAACCCAAAGCCTCACCCTAACCCTGACCATAACCGTGAATATAGACCTAACCCTAACCCTAGTCGTAACCCTTACTCTGACCCTGAACCTAACCTTGTTTCTAACCCTAACTCTAGACCTAGCCCTAACCCCAACCCTAGAACAAACCCTAAAACTAACATTAACACTAACTCTAGCCTTAACCCTTACCCTTGCCCAAACACTAAAGCCAACCCTAACTCTAATCCTAACCCTAATTGTAGCCCTAATTCTAACCCTAAACCTTTTCCTAACCCTAATCCTAGACCTAGACCTAGCCCTACTTATAACCGTAACCCTAACGTTAACAGTAATTCGAACCCTAATCCTTACTACCCTAAACTTAAATCTCACCCTAATCATAACCCAGAATCTAGACCTAACTCTAACCCTAACACTAAGCCTAGCCCTAACCCTTATCCTGACCCTAACCCTAACCCTCCCTATAACTCTAACCCTAAACCTAGCTCTACCCATAACCTGAACACTAACACTAACCCTAACCCTTACCCTAACTGAGCCCTAACCCTAGTCCAAACCCAAACCCTAACCCTAGACCTAGCCCTAGCTCTAACACTAGCCAAGCCCTAGTCAAAACCCTGACCATAAAACTAACTCTATACCTAACCCTAACCCTAATTCAACTGTAGCCCTCACCTTAGCCCTAGCTCTAGCCATAGCCGTAGCCCAAACCTTAACCCTCACTCTAACACTACCCTAGCCCTAGACCTAGCCCAAACCCTAACCCTAGCCCTAAGCCTAACCCTAAACCTACCTTAAATTCTAACCCTAACCCTAATCCTTACCCTAACCCCAAACCAAACCCTAACCCTACCCGTAGCCCTAGCCCTACCCCAAACCCTAACCTCAAACCTAACCCTAACATTACCTTAACCTTAACCCTATCCCACTCCTAGCCTTAGCCCTAGCTCTATCCATAGCCTGTGTGCTAGTCCTAACCCTCACACTAACCCTAAACCTAGCCCTAGCCCTAAAGTTAACCCTGACCATAACCCAAAACCAAACCCTAAACCTATTCTTAACCTTATCCCTACACCTAGCCCTAGCCCTACTCATAATCTTAACCCTAAACCTAACCCTAATCCTTACCCTAACTCTAAGCCTCACCCTAACCCTAATCCTAAACCTGACCCTGACCCTAACACTAAACCAAATCCTACCCAAAACCCTATCCCTAAACCTAACCCTAGAACTAGCCCTACAAATAACGCTAATCCTAAAACTAGCCCTAACATCAACCCTAACCTTAGCCCTAGCCAAAGCCATAAACCTAACCCTAACCCTTGCCCTAACCTTTACCATGACCCTAACCCCAAACCAAACCCTAATGCTAACACTAACCCTAGCCCTAATCCTTACCCTGAACCAAACCCTAAAGCACACCCTAACCCTAACCCTAACCATAGCCCTACCACTAACCCTATCCCTCACCCTAACCCTTATTCTAAATATAACCCTAGCCCTAGCCTTCACCCTAGCTCCATCCATAGCCTGAGCCCTAGCCCTAACCCTCACTTTAACCATAAACCTAACCCTAGCCCTAACACTAAACCTGACCCTAACCCTAAACTAAACCTGAACAAATCAGCTTCTGTGTGTCAAAATGAAAAGGAGTTGAAAGGTCTACTTTCTTTAATCACGTTTATTTCTCTTCTTTGGAACCATTATGAATGGTTGGAAACTTTCAAAATCACTTGGGAATGATCAAGCTTTTTACAAAGCCTGTTTTAGGCAAACTCTGTCTGATATGTTTTCACAGGTAAGGCAAGGAACTCATTTCAGTAGAACACAAACTCAGTGCTATTTTCAGTAATAGACGTTCCTAGCACTTCTGTTGAAGTGTTTTCTTTTTTCCAGCGTCACTTGTTGGGTAAATAATACAGTAAAAGAACTACCAAATCACTTGTGTCCCAACATATGCATGCTGGCATAGGATATGATATCTGTGAAACTCAGAAAACTTCTAACCCATAGTTTACTTTAATGCATTTTATCTAAGAGAAAAATCGTAGCATAGGTAAGAAATGTGAAGTATGTTATACTACATAAATCATACTCTATCAGTTTGTGAGTATTAAGTGAATGTAAAACTAAAAATACATGTTGGGGATATCATGTACATTCTATTTGATTACAAAGTAGTGCAGAGATTACTGACTAGAGTCCTGCAGTCCTTCAAATCACTAGGGAAGAAAATATTTCATATGAAGCGGGTTTTCAACCAATCCCATCTACTTTTTTGAACAGGCTCTTAGTGTTCTCTTTTTTAGTAAAAGATGAAATAAAAGGTGTGTCAGAAAGTGACTTTTCTGTTCAGCATGCTGTTAAAATTTTTCCTGAAATATTAGCTTTGTGGAGTGTGTGAGAGAGAACCACCTATGGACTTTTCCATTAGGCAATGAGTGAAAGGTAGCATAGGACTAGGTGATATTTGAATGAGAAGAAGCTTCGGATGTAAAGTGTCCTCGTGCTTTTTATTTCAAGCAGAAATGCGTATACCACTTCACACATGCAAGTCAAGCCTCCGATGGGCTTTGTACAATTCATTTTTGTGATTGCTGAAATGAATAAGGACAAAACGGTTTACTCTCTGTCACCAATTGCATTTTTTTGGATAAAATTGAAATGAATTGTTTGTGCCCTTCCCAATTGAAGGTCATATGCGTAATTAAGTAAATATACTCCATGCAACATTGAACCAAATTCTTGATTTTCCTGGGGCTTCACTGTAGCTCTCAGATATTTTAATCTGGCTTCAACATGAAGAAAATCTGTGACCAGGAAATTAGCATATGTATGTTTTTAATAGGTTTCTATTCAGGTGCTTTTCAAAAGGGTGATTGGCCACAGGCCATTTAGGAAAAAGGCAGAGAACTTCTCTTCACAAATTAGACTGTTATAAATATGAAGAGTCACAGTATTTCCATCGGTATACTATGCATAGCAAAGCCCCAGGTATACGCTGGCCATGGCTGATAAAATTAATCCTACTAAATTTTAGAAAACATTTATTTAACTACCCACTTTCATAGAGGCAAATTGAGGCTGGAAGGGATGATCAATATTCTCACATAGTAGCTAAAGGTCAACAGGGTCATCTTGTGCTGTGGAGAAGCCAGTAATCACCTAGTGAAAGCTGGTTCACAGTACACTGTGTAGTATTAAATGCCATTCAGTTTAATAGCTAAGTAGTCATGTACATGGATGTCCTACATTGAATGGTAAATACTACAGATGTGTGGCACATTGTTTTCTAATGCCTCCTGGTTAGCCCTCAAGGTGCAAGTTTCATTCTCAGATGAGCTGGTGTTATCTTCACACCAAGTAATCAGAAAAAAGACATAATGTAGGCAACATCCCTGGGAACTGCCAAAAGGATTGTGGCGTGAACATCACCCAGAAACTCTGAGTTTCTTATGCATTTGGGTCAAAGAATGGAGATTTTCAACATAAAAGTAAAATATTCTGAGCTATAAATGTACAATTTTTGTTTACTTGTTAGAAAAAATACATGCAATTATTTTCTTCAGGGCATTTTGCTAGGTGAGGAACAACAGATCTTCCTGTAAGAGGTCTGTCTTAAGAGCCTTCTCCCAGTGAGTATTCAAGAAACACCCTTAGTATAGAGACTAGAATACTGAAGCTTATAGACTTGAATGGCTGCTCAAGCTTCTTCAGATCAGAATTGACAATCCTCTTAAACACATCTCTCCACATTTCCACTTAGCTACTAGGCTTGATCTTCCCCTGACATGAAAAAAAAATGATCCACAAGATGTCATCCATTTCCAATCTGGAGACACTGTGCAACAAGAAAAAAAAAAGATACATTATAATAACCTTCAAAATGTCAAGAAAGGATGTTGATGGTTTTTCCTTTACAGTAAATTAAGTTTTTATACCCTCATTATGAACATTCTAGATTTAGAAAAGGGGTAATTGGGAAATTCAGTTGGCTAGATAGTTCACTATAGGGAAAAAACTGGAGTCAAAAACACATGAATAGACAACCCTTTGTGTGGCAAATGCACATCTGATAAATCCTCATAGTATCAACAAAACAAGGGGCTATGAAAAAGCACTGAGCAGGCATAAGCACTCTGACAACAGGCAGGTTTAAAACTAAAAGAATAATTATGCCTGCCTTGTAGGTCAGGTCCCCACTAGGGAGTGCGTGAGGTGCAGGCACACAATGAAGTTCCTGTCCCTCCCTTTCTCCCTTCTTTACAATATGTTGGGGACCGCTCTGCCTGGCTTCAGGAACTGTAACTACCCCAGGGCTAAGGATGAATGAACGACCTCGGGAATGTCAAGCCAAAGAAGACAAGGCTTGTCTCTGGTAGTGAACGCTGCCTCAGTTTCATCTCCCTGCTCCCAAAGCATGAGTCAGAAGTCCATGATGGGTAAGACCCCTCACAGAGAGATGGGCAACCTAAGTCAGACTCAATCATTTGAGAGGACATCATGGAAAGACTTGGGGGGCTGTAATAAAGAGCGAGTAATAGACCCTTGCCCCTCCCCAGTTATGTGACATAGCCTGAATCCCCATGTCCTCTGGGAGAAGCACTTCCTGGCTCTTATCCAATTAAGCCTGGAAACCTGATGGGGAGTGATGCAGCTCCTTGCCTTGCTAGAGCAGATCCAGGGAAATCTGGCATAAGAAAGAATTCCTAAAAATCCTGGGAAACCTGCTCTGCCAAGAGTGTTTTCATTCATATGTTAATGACCCAAGCAGAAAATGAGTATGTCTCTCAAAGTTTCTTCAAAGCCCCTCTCCTGAAAGACACTGACTCAGACTAAGCCTGCAAATTTCTTAGAACTGTTATCTACTGTTTGACCATTGCTGCCCTGTGTTCCTGTGAATTACAACCCAGTAAAAACCCCTGGAGGATGGGGCTCAAGGCCTTTATCCCCTGAGAAACAGGCCACCTCTCCTCCCCAAGCAGATCATGTCTTGTTAGTGTTTCCTTTCATCCGTGAGAGATGGGGGGACTTGCGGGAAAATTCGCCCCCACAACATATAAAAACAAAGAAATATTACCTTAAAAAAACAACTCAGAACCAGATGCATGTCCCATCTGAGATGCAGGCATAGGGAGAAATCCTTCACTTCCTCACACAACCAAGAGGAGAATAACAACCCAACTAAAATCAATAAACAACCAGAAGTGCCACAAAATCAAACTGCATGGAGCTCTGAAAATCAAGGAATTAAAGACACAGTCAGTCAACCAGACAAAACCTACCAGTAAGACAGGCAGAAGGACAGAACCCATACTCAGGCTTTGTAATGCGTGGGCAGGGCATGCCTAGAGAAAAATGGTGTAGTAGTGGACTGTGTGGGTGGAACTGGATGAACAGAAAACTGAGAATCAGACTTGACTGTGGAGTATGTTGGGGGTTGCCTTGGTGGAATAAACTCTGGATCTCATAGGAAGGTTCCTTGGAGAGTGGGCTAGAACCGAGGTCACCTCCATTTTCCCTCTCTGGCCCCTTCCACACAGAAAGAGGGGGCCGAGATGGACTGACCCAGTGGAAAGTTTTGGCTGCAAAGCTTTGGCTACATCAATGGGCAGGACAGTCAGTGGCAGGTGGACCAGGTGAAGCAGCAGGTAGTGGAGCTGGTGATCCCACATTTAAATAAATTTTTTTTATTGATTATGCTGTTACAGTTGTTCTATTCCCCCCGTTCATTCCCCTCCACCATACCCCCCGTCTCGACCATTACTCCCCCTTTAGTTTATGTCCATGTGTCTCAAGTTCTTTAGATTCTGTATTTCCCATGCTATTCTTGCCCTACCCATCTATTTTAAATCTACTGTCTATGCTACTTATTTTCTGTTCCTTCTCCCCCCTTCTCCTCCTCCCACTCCCCTGTTGCTAACCCTCCACGTAATCTTCATTTCTATGTTTCCACTCCTGATCTAGCTGTCCTCTTAATTTGCTTTTGTTTTAGATGTGGTTGTTAATAACTGTGAGTTTGTTGCCCTTTCACTGTTCATGTTTCTTTAACTTCTTTTTCTTAGATAAGTCCCTTTAACATTTCATATAATAAGGGCTTGGTGATGATGAACTCCTTGAATTTGACCTTATCTGAGAAGCACTTTATCTGTCCTTCCATTCTAAATGAAAGCTTTGCTGGATAGAGCAATCTTGGTTGTAGGTCTTTGAATTTCATGACTTGGAATACCTCTTTCCAGCCCCTTCTTGCCTGTAAGGTCTCTTTTGAGAAATCTGCTGACAGTCTGATGGGGACTCCTTTGTAGGTGACTGTCCCCTTAGCTCTTGCTGCTTCTAGGATTCTCCCCTTCATTTTAATTTTGGCTAATGTAATTATGATATGCCTTGGTGTGTTCCTTCTTGGGCCCAACTTCTTTGGGACTCTCTGAGCTTCCTGGATTTCCTGGAAGTCATTTCCTTTGCCAGATTGGGGAAATTCTCCTTTATTATTTGTTCAAATAAGTTTTCCACTGGTGGCTGTGCCTTTCCCCCTTCTGGTACCCCTATAATTCGGATGTTGGAGCGTTTAAAGATGTCCTGGAGGTTCCTAAGCCTCTCCTCATTTTTTTGAATTCTTGCTTCTTCACTCTTTTCTGTTTGGCCATTTTTTGCTTTCTTCTGGTGCACTCCATTGATTTGAGTCCCAGTTTCCTTTTCATTGCTCTTGGTTTCCTGTGCAATTCCATTCATTTCAATTAGTTTCGCCTTCATATGTTTGTCTAATTTGTGGCTATAATCAACCAGTTCTGTGCGGATCCTGATCACCAGTGTTTTAAACTGTGCGTCTGAGAGTTTTGCTATTTCTTCATTGCTTAGATTTATAGGCTCTGGGGCTTTGAGATCTTCTTGAGCCAGTTTTGGTCTGTTGGTGCCCTTTAAGTGTGAGGAGCTGAGCCTTGGACTCCCAGGTCGCTGGGTTGTGACGCTGCATGTGGGGGCGTGGTCAGTGTGGGGGAAATGGCGACCCCTTCTGCTGTTTCTTGCCACTGGGTGAGGAGCAGAGGCTTAGGTTGTTCACCTTGGGGCCGGGCCACTCAGAGTCGCTGGCTTATGACGGTGTATGTGGAGGTGGGGTCAGAGCAGGGAAATGGTGGCGGACTGGCTGGGTCCCGGTCCAATCGCCCACTCCCTCGCTTGTCTATCCGCGCACCAATGCATGACCATAGTCAACCTGCAGCCCTGCTCCCTCGCTGTTTCCCCGCGGTTGCTCGCTTGGTCGGTTGCTTTTTTGCTTAGTAGGTCCAACCCTGTGCCTGGATTCCACGCGCCTGAGTCCGTCTGACCGAGTTTTCCTGTGCAACCCCACTCCACCAGCTGCTGGTTTTGCCTCTTACCAGTCAGGCTGAAGAATTTGTTGTTAACAGACTTCCAAAAAGTACAATTTTCTGTGTTCTGACTATGTTTTCTGTTGCTAATATTTAGTTGTCTCTAAACTTGGTTGTGTGAGAAGGCATGGCTTATCCACCTATGCCTCCATCCGATCCCACATTTTTTGAGTGGATAAACCAGGAGGAACTCCTCAGGAGGGAAACAGAGCACGCAAACCACGGTTCCAGCGTGAGGAAATAAAGCCTCAAAATCATTGACTGCAAATATCTGTGGGGGTAGAGGTGGTGGGAAAAATTCCCAGACATACAGGAGGGTCCACTGGAGTGACCCATGGGGTTCTAGAATATACACAAAACCACCCAAACAGGAATCAGCAATGGAAGGGCTTAATGTGCTGGTGGGTATCAGAAGAAGTGACTGAAAGCAGCCAAGAGTCGGGCAAGCAGCTTTGGTCCCTCTCAAACCCCTCCCCAACATACAGGCCTACCACACAGTGATGTGGGTTGTCCCCGCCTTGGCAAAGAACAAAGGCTCCGTCCCTTACTACATAACAGGTGCTCTGAGACAAAAAAAATTACTATCTAAATGAAAGAATAGATCAGAGCTCTAAAAACCTTAACAGGACCGCAAACCCTAACCCTAATCATAGCCCTAACCCGAACCCTAATCCTAACCTAAATGAAACCCTAAACCTAACTAAAACCATAACCCTAAACTCTAAACCTAACTCTATAAATTAATCCTAACACTAACGCTAAGCCTAACCCTAGCCCTAGTCCTAGCCCTAACTGTAGTCCTGATAGTGACCCAGACCATGATAGTGATGTCTGACACAGATCTTGATAGTGACCCTGACCCTGAGAATCACCCTAACCCAAACAATAACCCTGAGCTAAACCTAACTCTAATGCTAAACATAACCCTTAACCCTAACCAGACCCCTAGCCCTAGCCCAAATCTAGCCTTAACCCTAAACTTAATTCAAATTTTACCCTTAACCTAAAATTAACCCTAACACGTATTCTCACTCTAACCCTGACCCAGACCCTTAACCAAACCCAAACCTAACCCTAAACCTAATACTATCCTTAACCCTAAACCTAATCCTAGTTGTAGCCCTAGACATAACCTTAGCCCTGACCCTAACCCTAACCCTAAAGCTAACCATAGCCCTAATCATAACCTAACCATAACCCTCACCCTAATCCTAGCCTTAACACTAGTCCTAGCCATTACTCTAACCCTAACCATAGCCCTAGCCTTAGTCTTAGCTAACCCTAGCTCTATCCTAGCCCTAGCCTTAATTCTAAACATAACCTTAACCATATCCCAAGACCTCGCCCAAATTTAAAGACTAACTCTAGCCCTAGCCCAAGCTCAAACCCTGATTATAACCCAAATCCTATCCCTAACCCTAACCCTATACCTACCCAAACCTTAGACTTAGCCCAAGCCCTATCCCAAAACCTAACCCTACCACTTTCCCTAACACTAACCCTAAATGTAACCCTAGCCCTAGCCCTAACCATAACCCTAGCCCTGGTCTTAGCTCTAACCCTGAAATTAACCCTAACCCTAACTCTATCCTACCCTAGCCCTGATGTTGACCCTAAGTCTTACACTAAACCTAGCCCTAACACTAGCCCTAAACCTAACTGTAACCATACCCCTAGCCATAGCCCAAAACCTAGCTCTAACCCTAATTCTAACCCTAAGCCCAACCCTAATCCTAGCCCTAGCCCTAACCATAACTATAACCCTAACCCTAACCATAGACTAAATGACAACCCTGGCCCTAGGCCTAACCCTAAACATAATTCTAAGCATAACACTAGCCCTAGCCCTAGCCCTAGCCATAGCCATAGACCTAACCCTAACAGTCACCCTAGCATTAGCTCTCCCCTGTTGCTAAACCTAAACCTAACACTAACCCTTACCCTAGTCCTAACTATTACCCTAACCCTACCCTAACCATAACCCTAAATCTGGCCATAGCCCTGACCCAGACCCAAAACCTAACCATAAACCTAACCTTAATTCCAAACATAACACCTGCCCTAGGTCTAGCCCTGGCCCTAACCCTAACTCTAAAATATGGCCCTACTCTTGACTCTGACCCTAAACCTAACCCTAACTGTAATGCTAGCTCTACTCCTAGCCCTAGGCCTAACCTGAACCCTAACCCTAATACAAACCCTAACCCTAGCCATAACCATTACCATAACCCTAACCTAAACCCTTGTCACAGCCTTAGCCCTAGCTTGAGCTCCAGCCCTAGCCCTAACCCCAACCCTCAGCCTAAACCTAGCCCTAGCCTGAAAACTAATCCTAGCCCTAAGACTCAACCTAACCCTAAACCTACCCCCAAATCTAAACCTAACCCTAATTTTTACCCTAACACTAACCCTAACCCTAGCCCTTGCCTTTAGTCATAGCTTTAGCTGTAGCCCTAGTCCTAGTCCTAACCCTGACCCTAACCCTATACCTAACCCTAGCCCTAAAATCATTCCTGATGTTAACTCTAACAATATTCCTAACCCTAACCCTAGACCTAGCCCTACCCTACCCATAACCGGAACCCTAGCCTAAACCCTAATGCTAAAACTAACCCTTACCCTGACCCTAGCCCTAAGCCTCACCCTAAACCTAATCCTTACCCTAAGCCAACCCCTAGCCCTACCCTTAGCCCTAGCTCTCACCATAGCCCTAGCCCTAGACCTAACACTGA
Source organism: Artibeus jamaicensis (assembly GCF_021234435.1). Classification (NCBI taxonomy): domain Eukaryota; kingdom Metazoa; phylum Chordata; class Mammalia; order Chiroptera; family Phyllostomidae; genus Artibeus; species Artibeus jamaicensis. Next base: position 8,011 of record NW_026521951.1, on the reverse strand, counting down.
CCCCAACCCTAAACTTAACCCTAGCCATAAACCTAAACCTTACCCTAACCCTAAACCAAACCCTAGCCCTAGCCCTACCCATAACCCTAAACCTAACACTAACTCTAACCCTAACCCTAGGCCTAGCCCTAGCCCAAACCCTAAACCTAACCCTAAAACTAACCCTAACCCTAGCCCTAACCCTAACCCTAACCCTAGCCCTAGCCTTATCCCTAACACTAATGCTAACCATAACCCTAAACCTAGCCAAGCCCTAGCCCTAGTCCTATATGTAACTCTACCCCTAAACCTAAATGTAACCCTAAACCTAGCACCTAACCCTAAATCGAACCCTAAACCTAGCCCTAACCTTAATCCTAACCTTAACCCTAACCATAATCCTAACCCTACCCCTAGCCCTAACCCTAGAACTAAATCTAGCCCTAACCCTACCTCAAATTCTAACCCTAACCCTAAGCCTCACCCAAAACCTAACACTAACTGTAACAATGAATATAGACCTAGCTGTACTCCTAGTCCAAACCCTAGCCATAACCCAATCCCCAGCCATAACCGTTACCCTAGCCCTGACACTTAACCATGACCCTAACCCTAAATCTAACCCTAACCCTAACCCTAGCACTAACCCTTACCCCGACCTAAACACTAAAACAAATCCTTACCCTAACCCTAACCCTAGCCTTAATTCTAAACCTAAACCAATCCCTACCGTTAACCCAAATTCTAATGCTAACCATAAGTGTAAACCTAACCCTAAACCTAACCCTAAACATAGTGCTGGCCCTGGTCGTGACCCTGACACTAAACCTTACCATAACCCTCACCCTAATTCTAGCCATTACGCTAGCCTTAGTCATAACCCTAACCCTAACCCTAGCTCTAACCCTAGCCCTAGCCTTAGCCTTAGCTCTACCCTAGCCCTAGCTTAATTCTAACCATAACCCTAGCCCTAGCCCTGCTTTAGCCCTAACCCTAACATAAACTGTAGCACTAGCCCTAACTTTAAACATACCCTAAACATAACCCTAACACAAACCCTAAACCTAATCCTAGCCTAGCCCTAATGATGACCCTACCCCTACCCCTAACCCTAAACCAAATTCTAACCATAACCCTAGCCCTAGCCTTAGCTGTAGCCCAAATTCTAACACTAAACCTAGGTCTAGCCCTACCCTGACCCTAAACCTAACCATGACACTGACCCTAACCCTAGTCCTAACTAGGGTTAGCCCAAATGCTAACACTAACCTTGGCCATGGCCTTGACCCTGACCCAAAACATAACAATAACCCTAACGCTATTTCCAAACATAACCCCAACCCTAGTTGTAGCCCTAGCCCTAGCCCTAACCCTAACCCTAACTCTAACCCTATCCCTAGTTCTGACTCTGACTCTAAACCTAACCCCAATCGTAACCCTAGCCCTAGCCCTGAACCTAACCCTAACCCTAATTCCAACCCTAATCCTAGTCCTAGCCCTAAATCTAACCCTAATTCTAATCCTAACCCTAACAGTAATCCTAGCCCTAGACCTAAGCCTAACCATAACTATAAACCTAACCCAAACCATAACCATAACCCTAAAACTAGCACCAGCTTAATCTTATCCCTAACCCTAACACTAAATCTAAACCTAACCCTAAGGCTCACCCTAACACTAACCCTAACCATAACTGTAACAATAAGTCTAGACATAGCTCTAACCCTAATTCTAAAGCTAACCATAGCCCTAGCCCTAGCCATAAACCTAGCCTAGTCTTAGCCCTAGCCCTAGCCCCAAAAATATCTCTAACCCAAGCCCTAATCCTAACCCTAAACCTATCCCGAACCCAAAACTTTACCCTAACCCTAACCCTAGCCCTAGCCTTAGCCCTAACCCTAACCCTAGCCCTTACCATGACCCTAAACCTAGCCCCAAACCTAACTCCAAACCTAATCCTATCCCTACCCCTAACTCTAACCCTAGCCCTACCCTTAGCCCTAGCTCAATCCATAGACTGAACAAGGGCCCTAACCCTCACCCTCACCCTAACCCAAACCATACACCTAACACTAGCCCTACGCCTCTCCCTAACCCTAACACTACCCCAAAACCTAAACCAAACCCTAATCCTTACTCTAACCCTAAGCCTCACACTAACCCTAACTCTAACACTTACCTTGACTCTAAACCTAAACCAGACCCTAACCCTAACCCTAACCCTAGCTCTAGCCTAAACCCTCACCCTAGACCTGACCTTAGACTTAGCCTAGCTCCAGCCATACCCTGAGCCCTAGCCCTAACTCTGACCCTAAATTTAAGCCAAATTCTAACCTTATCCAAAAACCTATTTCTAATTCTAACCCTAAACTAGCCCTCGCCCTGCACATAACACTAACCCTATCCCTAGCCCTAGACCAAACCCTAAACCTAAAACTAACCCTAACCTTTACCCTAATCCTAACCCTAACCTAGCACTAACACTATCCCTAGCCATACTTCTAGCACTAACCCTAACCCTAACCTTAGCAAAAACCTAGTCCTAGCCCTAATGATAACCCTAGCCCTAGCCCTAAACCTAACCCTAATTCCAACCATAAAACTAGCCATAGCTGTAGCTCTAAACTTAACCCTAACCTTAACCTTACCCCTAAACCTAAATTTAACCCTAACCATAACCCTAGACGTAGCCCTAACTCTAATTTAAACCAAACCTTAGCCCTAGACCAAGGCCTAACAATAAACCTAAACATAAACCTCACTCAACACCTAACACTAGACGTAAACCTAACCCAAGCCCTACCTTAACCCTAACCCTAATTCTAAACGTAACCCTAGCCCTAGCCTTGTCCTAGCCCTAACCCTAACCCTTGTCCTAACCCAAACACTAGCCAAAACCACTAGCCCTAAACCTAACACTAAACTTAACCACAACCCTAACCCTAATGCTAATTCTAGCTCTAAACCTAGGCCTAGCCCTAACCCTAATAATAACCATTACTATAACCCTAACCCTAACCCTAACCCCAACCCTAAACTTAACCCTACCCCTAGCCTTAGCCCTAGCACTAGCCATAGCACTAACTCTAGGCCTAAATCTAAATCTAAACCTAAATCTAAGCCTGACCCTAATCCTAACCCTAACAGTAACAATAGATGTAGATCTAGATCTAACCCTAATCCTAACTCTAACTGTAGCCCTAGCACAGGCCCTAATCCTAACCCTAACCCTTACCATGAGGCTAACCCTAAACCTAACAGTAAACCTAGCCCTAACCCTTACCCTGACCCAAACCCTAAAGAACACTGTGACCCTAATTCTAAACCTAACCTTAACTGTAGCTCTAACACTAACCCTATCCCTCACCTTTACCCTTATTCTAAATATAACCCTAGCCCCAATCCCTGCCATAGCCCGAATCCTAATTCTAAACCTAGCCCTAGCCCTGGGCTAAGTCCTTACCCTAAACCCAATCATAACCTTAATCCTAACCCTATTCCTTACCCTAACCCTAGGCATAGCCTTAGCCCTAGCTCTAAACATAGCCCTAGACCTAACCCTAACCTAACCTCACCCTAAACCTAACCTTAGCCCTAGACCTAGCCCTAATGCTAACCCTAGCCCTAAGCCTCATCCTTACCCTAACCCTACCCCAAATTCTAACCCTAACCCTAAATCCAACCCTAACCCTGAAAGTCACCCTGACCATACCCTAAGGATAATAATGAATTTAGACCTAGCTCTAACCCTAATCCAAAGTCTATCTGTAGCCATAGCACCAGCCCTAACCTGAACCCTAAGCCTAGCCTTAACCCTTACCAGGACCCTAATGCTAAACCAAACCCTACCCCTAACCCTAAGCCTAGCCCTAAACTTTACCCTTACCCAAAGCCTAAAGCACAATCTAACTCTAAACCTACCCTTGCCCTAAAGCAGTCTACCCCTAGCACTAACCCTAGTCCTAATCATAACCCTAGCTCTACTCATAGCTCTAACCCTAATCCTAACCTTTCCAAGAACTAGCCCTTGCCCAAACAAAATACCTAAAGAAAGACTTAACTATAACCCTAAGCCTAAGCCTAACCCTAAACCTAATCCTAATCCTATCCCTAGCATTACCCCTAACCCTAACCCTAACCTTACTTCTAACCATAACCCTTGCCCGCACCCTAACACTAGCCCTAGCCCTGACCCTGACAAAACCCTACACATAATCCTAACCCTAGTCCTAGCCCCAACCCTAACCCTAAAACTAACCCTATCTCTAACCCTAACCCTTGATCTAGCCCTTAACCAAAAACTAACACTAAAACTAACCCTAACCTTAGCCCTAATCTTAGTCCTGGCCCTAACCCTAACCCTAACACTAACCCTAAAACTTGCCCTAACCCTTACCCTAGCCGCAGACCTAACCCTAAACCTATCCCTAACACTAATCTTAATTTTAACCCTAAACCTAACCATACCCATAACCCTAATTCTACCACTAACCCTAACCCTGACCCTAGCTCTAATTCTAGCCCAGGCCCTGACCCTGACACTAAACCTTTCTCTAACCCTCACCCTAATTTTAGCCCTAACACTAGCCCTAGTCATAACCCTAACCCTAATCCTAACCCTAGCTCTAACACTAGTTCTAACCCTAACCCTAAACCTAAACCTAGCTGTAGACTAATTCTAGCCCTAGCCCTAGAACTACCTCTACTCCCAACCCTAACCTTAAACCTACCCCAAATTCTAACTCTAAACCTAAATCTAACCCTAACCCTAAGCCTCGCCCTAACCCTAGCCCTGTGTGTAACAATGAATCTAGACCTCGCTTTAACCATAATCCCAAACCTAACCATAGCTCTAGCCCCAGCCATTATCCTAACCTAACCCTTGCCCCAACCCTAACCCTAGCCATAGCCCTAACCCTAACCTTAATTCTTACCATAACCCTGGCTCTAGGCCTTGGCCTAGCCCTAACCTGTACACTAACCCTAGCCCTAACCCTGACCCTGACCTAAAACCTAATCCTAACCATAAACCTAACTCTAACCCTAGTTCTACCCTTAACCCTAGCTCTATCCTAGCCTTAGCCCTAGCCCCAATTTTAACAATAACCCTTGCCCTAGCCCTAGTTCTAGCTCTAGCCATAGCCCTAGCTCTAACCCTAACCCTCACCCTAGGCCTAACCCGAACCCTAGACCTAAGGTTCACCCTAACCCTAACTTTACCCCAAATTCTAAACCTAACCCTAATTTTCAACCTATCCCAAAGCTTCATCCTAGCTATAACCCTGAATCTAGACCTAGTCCTAACCCTAATCATAGTTCTAACCCTTACCCTGACCCTAACCCTGTCCCTAACCCTAACCTTAGACCTAGCACTAACATTTACCATGACCCTAACCCTGGACCAAACCCTAAGGCTAACACTAACCCTAGCCCTAACCTTTACCCAAACCTTACCCAAGGTAAGGTAAGCTCTAACCTTACCCACACACTAAAGCACACCCTAACTCTAAAACTAATCCTACCTGTAGCCCTAATTCTAACCTTAAACCTTTTCCTAACCCTAACCCTATACCTAACCCTAATTTAACTGTAGCCCTAGCCTTAGCCCTAGCTCTAGCCATAGCCATAGCCATAGCCATAGCCCTAACCCTAACCCTCACCCTAATCTTACCCTAGCCCTTAGACCTAGCCCAAACCCTAATCCTAGTCTTAAGCTTCACCTTAACCCCAACCCTCGCTTAAATTATAACCCTAATGCTAATCCTTACACAAACCCTAAGCCTCACCAGAACCTTAATCCTAACCCTTACCCTGACTCTAACCCTAAACTGTAACCCTAACCCTAACCGTAGCCCTAGCCCTAGCCCAAACCCTAACCTCAAACCTAACCCTAACACTACCTTAATGTTAACCCTATCCTAAAACTAGCCTTAGCTGTAGATGTATCCATAGCCTGAGCGCTAGCCCTAATTCTCTCACTGAACTTAGCCCTAATGCTAACCCTGACCCTAACCCACAACAAATAATAACCCTATTCTTAACCCTAAACCTAGACCTACTCATAACCCTAACCCAAACACTAACCCTAAATGTAACCCTAATCCTTACCCTAACTCTAAGCTTCACCCTAAACCTGATCTAAAACCTGACCCTGACCCTGACCCTAACACTAAACCAAACCCTAACCCTAACCCTAAACCTAACACAAACCTAGCTCTACACATAACCCTAACCCTAACACTAGCCTTAACCCTAACACCAACCCTAACCCTAGCCCTAGCCCAAGCCATAAACCTAACCCTAACCCTTGCCCTAGCCTTACCATGATCCTATCCCTAAACCAAACTCTAATGGTAACACTAACCCTAGCTCTAACTCATCATGAATCAAAACCTAAAGCACACCCTAACCCTAACCATAGCCCTAACGTTAACACTATCTCTCACCCTAACCCTTCTTCTAAACATAAGCCTAGCCCTAGCCCTTTCCCAAGCCCTAATTCTAACCCTAACCCTATCCCTAGCCTTCACCCTAGCTCCATCCATACATAGCCTGAGCCCTAGCCCTAACCCTCACCCTAACCCTAGCCCTAACGCTAAACCTGACCCTAAACCTAAACTAAACCTGGACAAATCAGTTTCTGAGTGTCAAAATGGAAAGGACTTGAACGGTCTACTTTCTTTAACCACATTTATTTCTCTTCTTTGGAACCATTATGAATAGTTGGAAACTCAAAATCACTTGGGGATAATCAAGTTTGTTACAAAGCCTGTTTTAGGCAAACTCTGTCTGATATGTTTCCACAGGTAAGGCGAGAAACTCATTTCAGTAGAACACAAACTCAGTGCTATTTTTGGTAATAGGCTTTCCTAGCACTTCTGTTGAAGTGGTTTTTTTTTCCCCCACCGTCACTTGTTAGGTACATAATACAGTAAAAGAACTACCAATTACTTGTGTCCCAACATATGAATGCTGGCATAGGACTATGGTATCTGTGAAATTGAGGAAACTTCTAACCCATAGTTTACTTCAATGCATTTTATCTAGGAGGAAATTGTAGCATAGCTAAGAAATGTTAAGTATGTTGTACTACATAAATCATACTCTATCAGTTTGTGAGTATTAAGTGAATGTAAAACTAAAAATACACGTTGACGGTTTCATGTGTATTCTATCTGATTACAAAGTAGTAGTAATCAAATATTACTAATTACAGAGTACTACAGTCCTTCAAATCACTAGGGAAGAAAATATTTCATATGAAGCGGGTTTTCAACAAATCCCATCTACTTTTTTGAACAGGCTCTTAGTGTTCTCTTTTTAGTAAAAGATGAAATAAAAGGTGTCTCAGAAAGTGCCTTTTCTGCTCAGCATGCTGTTGAAAAACTGTGCTGAAATATCAGCTTCATGGAGTGTGTGAGAGAGAATCACCTACCGAACTTTTCCATTCGACAATGAGTGAAAGGTAGCATAGGACTAGGTGATATCTGAATGAGAAGAAGCTTCTGACGTGAAGTTTTCTCATGCTTTTTATTTCAAGCAGAAAAGTGTATCCCACTTAAGACATGCAAGTCAAGCCTACAATGGGCATTGTACAAATAATTTTTGTGACTGTTGAGATGAATATGAACCAAATGGTGTACTCTCTGTTACCAATTGCATTTTTGGGGTAAAATAGAAATGAATTGTTTGTACTCTTCCCAATTGAAGGTCATATATGTAGTTAAGTAAATATACTCCATGCGACATTGAACCAAATTCTTGATTTTTCCTGGTGCTTCACTGTAGCTCTCAGATATTTTATTCTGTTTTATTTTATTTAAGATTGTATTTATTTATCTTTAGAGAAGAAGGGAAGGAGAGATGGAGAGAAATATCAATGTATGGTCACCTTTCACGAGTCCCCTCCTGGGAACTGGCCTGCAACCTAGGCATGTGCCCTGACTGGGAATTGAACCGCGATCCTGTGGTTCGCAGGCTCGTGCTCAATCCACTGAGCTACACCAGCCAGGGTTCAGATATTGCAATCTGT